>NC_143572.1:61721250-61871666 GCF_054136105.1 Typopeltis vanoorti
TAAATTCAAACTTCTCAGAAACAAAACTTCATTATGTAACAATTAGTGATTAATAACCATTAGTGTAATTGCATGAACATGTTCATGCAGTTCATGCTGATTAGCCCATAGAGGGTTGACTGCACTCCACAAATACCTTCAGTACCATCTTTAATTCTCATTAGCTTTAATCTATTATTATTATTACGACACCTCCAAGGAGGCTTTGGACTCATCGTTGGGAGGGCACACACCCTACTCCACAACACAAAAAATCTCACCATCTCTTCTATTTATTCATTCTCTTCTGATCTTCTTACTATGCTTAATTAATTAAAAGTTTTTCTTTCTGTAGATGTCAAAAGGCAGCATGATAGTAGAAACAGTTAGTTACATTCAGAACAGCAAGTCATGTAATTGTTTCAGGCTAATGCACACTCTTATACTCAGCTGCCTCACTGATATCTGCATACTCATTCAACAGCTTCTCCCCTAAGCTCTAGTTTTCCCTGATTTTGCACATCCAACTTATTCAGCAACACCTTTCCAGACTCTGAACACAAATTCCATTCAGATGCAAACCGTCCTTGTTGTGTAAATCCTTCACCCATTAAACTTACTCCACACATCAACAAACTCCACATTATAACTCTTGCATAACCTACTCATTAAGTCATTCGCTATTATGGCCCTTATTCTTGAGAAACGACTAAGAAAATTTGCAGAAGCTTGGAGAAGAACAAGCTGGGTCAGGCTAGACAGAGATTGTCAGAATCAGATTTTCACTTTAAGATAAATAGTTGAGAAATCATGAGAATATAGCACTGATATGTATTTGTTTTGTAGATCTGATAAAGTAACATAAACAAATTTTAAGAGCAAAAGGGGTGAGGGGAGTACCATCAGGATGAGAAGACTTATGTGAATTTAAAATTCTTTCTGATGTCATTCTGATTAAAGACCAGAGTAGATCCGCATTGAACTATTCTTGGTAATGTAGGAGGAGAAGGATGCCAGGAAGTCGGTCTTGCCTTTAAGTGATGTTACAATAGTACCAACTGGATGTGAGTGTTGTGGGCAAAAGTTGTTCCCATTGATTTCAAGGTCACTGAAGGACCAGAAGGATCAACTGTCATTTGAGCAAAAGTGGTTTCTATATTTGGCATTTTCAAAGTATGATATGGATTTTGCTGATAGTCTTTTTGCAGATGTTGTGTGCTGAAATGTAGACTGAATGTGAAGCTGGAGTTTTGGTTTCAAGCCACTTGTGGTATACTAAATTTTTTGACTCTTGGCTTCACTAAAAGAATAAAAATAAATTCTGAATTTTGACAAAAAAAAAAAAAAAAGTTCTAATAGCAATTCTGATGGATATTTATTGATGATATATCTGCTACACCTAATTTGTGTTTTATTCCTAGGGAATATTAAGTGTATTATTAGAACCTATTTGATTGTACTTATTATAGTGTTATTATCATTATCAGCAAATTGTGTTTGGTGATTTGTAGGTCAAGTGGCACCTTAATTTTTTCATTAATTTAGTTGTAAACTGATTGAATGAAATTTTTTGAATATCATAAATACTAAGTTCTTGAAAAGATTATATTCTGTTTACAAATGTTTGTGATTACAACATACTTATTAACTGCACTTGTGACGTAGTAAAACATTCTGAAACATGTAAGGACAAGAGGTTTAATAACACACTATTAAATCAAAAATTTCAATCTCTGTATAACAAACTGTCAGTTCAGCAAGGTAGAATACTAACAATAGATATCAAAAGATACAGGCTGTGTTCTATACAGAATACAGTATAGCAGATTTCAAGGTGTGATTTGGATCACACCTTGCAATCTACTGTAGAAAACACATAAATACTGTTTGAAGCATTTTTTTTTTACAACTAAACACTGACTAATATCAGTGTTTAGTTGTAAAACTGACATTGTCCCCGTGAACATACCACTTATTGAAATTCTTCAGTTGTTATCATTGGCATTGGCACCAGACATTGTCAAATTGTTTGATTTCATCCTTTGCTCTGGTATTTTGTCATTGTCTACAAAAACAAAATTTATAAACCGATCATAGGTACTACCATTGGGATCCCCTATTTCTCTTGCCTTAGCAAATTTCTACCATAAGGAGTCTACTAGATTCTTAAGCATCTAGTAGACTCTAATAAATTTAGTTTAATCCTTTATCCAAGTGTAAGCAAAC
The DNA here is from genome assembly GCF_054136105.1 of Typopeltis vanoorti. Lineage (NCBI taxonomy): Eukaryota > Metazoa > Arthropoda > Arachnida > Uropygi > Thelyphonidae > Typopeltis > Typopeltis vanoorti. Next base: position 61,723,456 of record NC_143572.1, read on the forward strand.
AAAGTTTGCACCTGAAAATATCTTCAGGGCTGAGGTAAGGTGGTACATCCTTTGGCAACTCGTAGCAAAGGTGAACCAAGCTCTCATCACTTTTTGTCTCACTGCAGACATGCATACTGCCATGCATTAAGGGAAGGGCCACTACCCAGACAGATTTCGATCTTTATTGAGATCTCGTCAGTGGGAGACAGACCCAGAGTGGTGATACCAAGGCAAAATCAATGGAGAGGTAATATTTACCTATACGAGTTGCCAACCGGTGTGCCACCGTATTATTAAATTACTCTGGATTTAGAGAAAGATGTTGGAAGTTTATTTTGCACTTGGTTAGACTATAATAAATTTAGTTTAATCCTTTATCCAAATGTAAGCAAACAAAGTTTGCGTTTTGTAGTAAGATGTACCACCTTACCTCAGTCCTGAAGATATTTTCAGGCATAAACTTCGTTTGCTTACACTTGGATAAAGGATTAAACTAAATTTATTATAGTCTAACAAAGTGCAAAATAAACTTCCAACATCTAGTAGACTCCTTATTCTCTTCCATATAACTTCAATGATTGTTTTGAGTATGCTATGTATTTTTTTTTATGTCTCCCACTCACGAAAGGTTGTAAATCTGTAATGCATCAGCACTGTAGCCAGGCTAAGGAATTTTGTTGTATTTTATTATTTGTTATTGTTTATTTTCTTTATATTTACATTGTGTGGAACCTTTATCATTGCTTTTCAATTGGAGGTAAGTTAGTCGGTCTTATACAGAGATGGCAGGATTTTCCCTCCGAGAAACTTGGGGTTTTCATCCCATAACCAGACAAACTGGCCAGTAGAACACATGCAATTCACAAACAAAGGAATACTTATAGACATAAGGTTAACCCCTTATCCTCAAATTATGGTTACAAAATCCAAGGATACTTGGACGTCATGGGCACTTAAGTGACTGTTAGAACCAGTAATGATGATAATGGAAACCCTGCTTTAGAGAGACTCAACATGGAACTTTGTCAAGCCACTTCAGGCCTCTAAAAATGGGGCAGTGGTCTCATACTGGGCAATGAAATTCATCTTTCACCATGTAGCCTTTTCCTGAAGATGCCCTGCCCTCATTCTTTTCTTACCAAAATCAACTTCACCATGAAAATGGAAAATTAGCTTTCTTGAATATCCTTCTTTCCTGCATCTTCTGGTGTAGTAACTTCTGTTTATCAATAACCTACCTGAACTGACTATTATGTACTGCAGGATTCAGACATCAACCTTCTCAAAAAATGGACATCATCATAACTTTGCTAAATAGAGTTCATGTTGTTCCAGTCCTTGTGATCTAAAACTATGACTTGAGAACATCCAATATGTGTTATGCAGCAGAACGGCTTCTTCCCATGGAATATTCAGTACATCTCCTCACTCTTAAAACCTTATTTCTAAGAACCCTGAACCTTAGAGAGAGACCCATTTCTTTGTGTTGCAGTGAATCTCTAAACCAGTTTCAGACATTCTGAAGAAATATAATTTAGTGTCCATATTTTTCCCTCAGCAAACTCTTTGTTACCTTCCAAAGATAGTCTTCTGTCTTTCCCAGGTGTTTATCAACTTCTTTGTAATAACTCTCTCTCTTTGGACAAACAGGATGTTCTGTTAAGAAAATACTTCTCAGGCCTTTTATAGATCACATAATATTAATGGTCATACAATCTTATGTCATCTATAAAAAGTCTGAGAAGTCTAGTCTAGCACAGCATGGAGTTGACACTGATCACTGACCACCATTGCTGTTTTAAATTTGAGCATTTGTTTAAAGTTGCTCAAGCACCACTTCTTCTTTTCAGCCATTTTCTGTCCACTGCTGGATGAAGGCCTCCTCCAGTTCCTTCCACCTTTCTCTGGTCTTGGCAATGGTTGACCAATTTTTCCCAGCAGAATTTGACAATCACTCCACCTTCTTTTAGGACATCCTCATTTTCCTTCTTTTGGAATCCAGTTCATTAGTATGGTGGTCCATCCCTCATCTTCTCTTCTGGATAGATGTCCAGCAGATTTCTATTTTAGTCACTTGTGGTGAAGAATGATGTCAGTGATACAAGTCTGGCTTTTTGTCTTTTAATGTGATGCCTAGCATCAGTCTCTCCATTTTTTTTTGAGTTGTTGTTAGTTTATTTGTCAGTGCTTTTGGTATTTTGGTAGAGATAAGTTTGTTGCTGTTTTAAATTTGAGCATTTGTTTAGAGTTGCTCAAGCACCACTTCTTCTTTTCAGCCATTTTCTGTCCACTGCTGGATGAAGGCCTCCTCCAGTTCCTTTTACCTTTCTCTGGTCTTGGCAATGGTTGACCAATTTTTTCCAGCAGAATTTGACAATCACTCCACCTTCTTTTAGGACATCCTCATTTTCCTTCTTTTGGAATCCAGTTCATTAGTATGGTGGTCCATTCCTCATCTTCTCTTCTGGATAAATGTCCAGCAGATTTCTATTTTAGTCACTTGTGGTGAAGAATGATGTCAGTGATACAAGTCTGGCTTTTTGTCTTTTAATGTGATGCCTAGCATCAGCCTCTCCATTTTTCTTTGAGTTGTTGTTAGTTTATTTGTCAGTGCTTTGGGTATTTTGGTAGAGATAAGTTTCACAACCATATGTGATGACTGGAAGTATACACTGGTTAAATGTCTTCCCTTTTAAACAGAGTGGGATATCATTATTTTGAAAAATGCTTTTCAAATTTCTGAATGCACTCCAGGCAAGTTGAACTCTTCTGTTTATTTCCTTTTGGAAGCCACAGTTTAGATCAATGAGATGACCTAAATATGTATATGAAGAAACTCTTTCAAAGAAATTGTTTTCTGTTATTATGTTTTATGGTGTTACAAAATGATTAAACATAATTTTAGTTTTTTCTCTATTTATTTTTAGACCAACTTTTCTGCTTTCATGATGTAGATCTTCTATCATTATATTAAGGGCTTCTGGAGTGTTTGCAAAAATTATATCATCTGCATATCTTAGGTGTGTTAAGTTTCAGTTATTAATTTTTATACCAAGGTTTGTCCAGTTTATATTATTAAATATTTCTTGAAGGACTGCTGTAAAGATTTGGGGTGATAGAGAGTCTCCTTGTCGGACACCTTTTTCAATTGATATTTTATTGCTACTCATGTGAAGTCGGATTGTTGCTGTTGCAGTAGAGTATATTTCCTGGAGGAGGTCCATATATTCTCCAGGAACTCCCTGATTCTGGAATGTTTTGATTATTGCATTAGTTTTGATGGAATCAAATGCTTTTTCATAATCAATAAAGGTTAAACAGAGGCAATTGGTTTTCCTCTGCTTTTTCTATTTGTTTTATTGCATGAATATGATCAATTGTATTAAAGACTATGGAATCCTGCTTGTTCTGCTGGTTGGTTTGAGTCTAGAACTTGGGGGTTAACCTTTGTGTCATTACTTTTGATAATTTTGTACAGATTAGAGAGAATACTAATTGGTCTATAGTTCTTTACTTCTTCTTTGTCTCCTTTGTTAAATAACAGTATCAGAGTAGCATTTTTCCAGTTTTCTGGTATCTTTCCGTCTTCTAGGCATAGATTTAGTAAATTTGTGACATGGTGAATTATGTTGTTTCCCCTCATGTAATTAATTCTATGTGAATTAGGTCTTCATCAGGACATTTTTTATTTGTTTTAATGCTTGTTTTATTTCATTTGAGATGAATGGTGGGATGAATTCCATATGCGCTTCCATTTGTTTAAAGTTCTCAAGCACCACTATATTGCCCTAACTTAAACTTTAGATTGTCTTTCTTTATCTAAAATTTGGAGGGATTCTTATCCTCATTAGTGCAAGCAATTGTTGTTTTTTCCTTTTGGATCACACCATTCAATCTACTGCACTGTATCACATTAGCTCATATCTTTTGAAATCCAGTGTTGATATTCAATGTTGTTAAATTGGCCTGTTCACTGACAATGATTTATTATATTCAGAATGAAATATTTGATTTAAATCAAGTGTTATTAAACCTTATGTCTGTGCTTCAATGTTGTTCTCTTTTAATTATGCTGGTCTTCTTATTTTCCATAAGTGGCTGTTGCCAAATTTGGTCTCTAAAAGGATATCTTAATCCTTTCCCCCTCCCCACCTCCATTCTCATTTACATGCTACAGAGATGACGCCTTTGACTGCTCTACCCATTCTAGGGTACAGCAGTAAAGCTGTTTTGCAGGCAGATGATAGCTTGCTCATAGGACTGAACCTAATGTTAATAATTCTTCCACAGACTTACTCACTAGCTATTGAATAATCTTGCTGCCTGAAGGAAGTCATTTCAGATAATGCAGTGTCCAGGAGACCAAATACATCTCTGGAGATGTGTGCAAGTCTTTTACCTCATGCTGCATGCTTTCTATTCTTGTTAATTAGCTGTTCACTATCACTAACCATGAAAGACATCCCAAATAATTACAGTAACAGTGTTAAAAAAATTTAAAGAAACTTCTATCATGTCATAAAAATTAAAAATCCATACTTTCAAAAATTCATTTTAAAAAATTTCAGTATTCAGTTCACCAACATTTGGGACCATTATTATAAACAGTGTCCACCATACTTACCAGACTAACCTTCTTTTTCTAACAAAGCCTGCTGGTCATTGCAAACATAATGCACCATAATTATTTGAACTATATATTACATGATTATTCCTTATGTCACAGATCTGGCATTTCATGCAAGAAATGCCAAATCTCTGATTTCGCTTAGCTTTTGTGATTCAAAATTTCCTTTCTTCATTCTTTTACCATCATATGCTGTTTGAATATTTATCTCTGAAGCTTCTTTTTTGCAATTCAGAATACAAAGCCTTAGAGTGTATACTTTTACTCACACTCTTCCACCTATATTTTTCCATTGTGCAAGGCTTTGATCAGATCTCAATATGGATTACTGTGCACATATTTGGTTTCCTAGTTTTCAAAAGAATGATGAGTTGTTGGAGAGGATTCAGAGATAATTGACTAAATCAGTTTCAGGTCTCTGGAATGTGGAGTATGAGGACAGATTGAGGGAAGGCAAATTGCAGATCCTAGTAGATGGAAGGGGATGCTCGTTGCACATAACTTGGTAAGGGGTAATTACCAGATTAATGTGGATAAGAGTTTTCATAGAATGGCTGGAGACAGGTTGAGAAGGAAGGAAGGCCATCCCTGGAAGCGGTATAAGGAGAGTGTGATCAAGGGTGAAGAGAAAATTTTTTGCATGGAAAGTAGTAGGTGATAGGAATGCATTGCCTGAAAGTGTAGTGAGTGCAGAGACAGTGAATGCATAGTCATGGGACCTCTCATGATGAGTCGAATGATTCTAATCAGGTCTGATGATGATAATATATGTAAGTGATCTTTTCACTTACCTCAAATTCCATCTATAGTTTTACTTATAACGCTGTACTCCTTTCTGTCTATTCATTTCATAAATCTTTGTGCTAACGTTCCAAACTTGAAAATTTTTCATGACTGCCTTAAAATACCTTGAGCATTGATCCCCATGTTGGTCTTCAGTGGGATGGATACAACTTCATCGACTTCACTGCTGCCAAAACACAGTCCTCTTTCATTTCTCACAAAAAAGATCTTACTTCACTCTCACTGACTTTTGATAATTTCTCTTTTTGGGATGACATTTCCAGCCTTTCATGCCATGGTCATATCCATCACCTCCAAAAATCTGTATAATGTTACATTCAAAAAACCATTTTTTACTGCACAGCTTTTGTTTTTTGCAAACCACAATTTTCCATACATTAGAATTCTGTTCTTACATTTGAGGTAGTGTAGCATAAACCTTTCTAAAAATGCTTGAAGTTATCCACAGAACGGTCTCAGGATGTTTCCAGAAATGCTTAAAGTGTAATATTTATGCAATCTGGTTAAAAATAATCTTCTCTCTTAAGAATTTTTTTTATAGACATGTCCTTCCTACCTTACACCTTTTTCTAAAGTATTTCCAGAGCATTCTGCTGAACTGGCTTCTATCATTCATCTACTTTTCTCTAAGCCTATACAAGAATCTGTAGTTCAGTGTCTCTTCACAGCCAAATTTCAAGCTTACTAAACTAACTGCTTTATCATCTGTTTTCTTTACACTGTTTGAACCAGTGACTGCTACTTTGCAATACTACTGCAACTAAAACTTTTGATTTACATAAACAAATCAAAAGATTCTGTCTAATCCCCTGCCCACACTATTGCTCTGTAGATTTTACAAACTCCAGTTGTATATGACCTTCCTCAAGAGCTCACTTTAGTGAGTACGAGAGTGGCAAACCCGAGGTACCTGATGCTGGAATATGCCTAACTTTATGTAATATGCATCTATTATATTATCTGTAGACTGGTTCCTCCCCTTCTTTCTTTTTTCTTGCCCCTTTCCCCCCCTCCCCAAATACTATTGTAGTATGTGAGGGGATAGGGATGAATTTTTTCTAGTTTGTCTTATGCAGTGAGAGTGCCTTTTCTCCTAGATATTTGTCTCACCTAGTAGGCTGAAGTCCCAACCCACCTGGGCAACATGGGATGAATTGGGAAACCCTTTCAGATATGTGGAAAGGGCTTCTGCAACCCTGCCATTTTTTTCTTGCAGTGACGTCACTCCAAAATGTTAATATGATTGTGCCTTATAATACATCTTATGATGCATCAGTTGTCATGTAGAATAATCAGAGCTGCATTCAGGGCTTAGGCAGAGGATCCTTTTCAAGAAGTATATTACAGTCTCCAACAAAAGTCAGTGATATTGTGAACAAGAAATACAGAAGACAGGATTAATCTTAGAAGGGGAACTTTACATAGGCACAGGTAATGTATTGGCCTATGATGGGTACTCTTGATATTGTCTGTAAAGATATGGAGGGATATAAAATTAACATCATGGGAATGGCAGAGACCAGACGGAATGGAGAAGATTACTTCAAAAGACAGGTTGGTAAGCTAGTTGTTTATTCGGGAAGTGACTCAAAACATCAGAGTAGCTGTGATACTGAAGACAGTTCAGGCAAGAGCTCTTTTTGTTTATAATCCCATTAATGACAGTATACTTTGTATTAGACCTAAGGCTTGTCCTACCAATGTTTCAATCATAGTAGTTTATGCACCCCACACAGATAGACCTGATGAAGAGAATAAGGAATTCTATGAAAACTTACAAGCTGTTTTTCACTACCTATCAAGGAGAGATGTGCTTTACATCTTAGGAGACTTGAATACAAACGTCGGAAAGGGTATGAAGTTAGGCCTGAGTGTGGCATGTTTGGTCTTGGCGAACATAAAACCCATGGTGAAAGACTGTTGGAATTTGCCCATGCTAACAAATTAGTTATTACCAGTACTTGCTTCCAGAAATACTCATGATGGACTTATACTTGGACGTCTAATATTGATATTTCAAGCAACAGATTGATTACATCCAGTGGTGGAAGACAAGCATCTCTGATGTTCATACTTCTCCTGGATGTCAGAGTAATTCCTAGTGGGTTCACAGAAGAAACATCAACTCGGTTGGATGATCTTTTGGAGACTAGTGAGGAAAACTCACTGGTGATGCTTTGGGAAGGAATCATAGGTTATAATACAGGATACAGCAAGAAGTATCTTGGCCCAATAAGAAGACGAAGAGACCCATGGATATCAGATTCAACATGGGATCTAATCAAAAGAAGGCGATTAGAGAGATAGGGAGTGAAGAATATAAGTGATTGCATAGAGAAGTCAGAAGAGCCATCAGGCAGGAGAAGAAAAAATTTTATACTAATAAATGTGAAGAGATAGAGTTCCAGGTGAGGAAGCACAATTAGGAAAAGATGTTGTTTAGTTCGTGACCTAAAGCACAAGTTTAAGCTCAAATTGAATGCCACCAAAGACGGGAATGGAGCAGTACTAACCGAAGAACTGGAAATCAAAAGCAAATGGAAAGAATACTGTGAGGAATTATACAGCAGAGAGGATAAGGAAAATTTGGAGGAGCCCTCTCACCAGGAAAATTTTGATTTGGTACCTCCTTCAGTTAGTACTATAAAGTGTACTTAATAGCAATAAGGCCTCAGGTGCAGATGGAATCCTAGCAGAATTAAGGTCATTTGAGATTGATTATGGAAGACAGGATCATGGCCTGGAAACTGGAAGAAGCTGGTTTCATACCAGTACATAAGAAGGGAGATATGAAGGATTGCAAGTACTATAGAATTATTAATCTTTCATGCAAGCAAGATTTTACTAAAGATTATTCTAAAGTAGGGTTGAGGCAAATATGTTGGAGGAACAAGCAGGTTTAGGAAAAATAAGGGTACCAGAGATCAGATTCTTTGCCTTAGACAGATCATAGAAAAGTGTACGAATTTAGACTCCCTATGGTAATATGTGTTTCATGGACTACTCTAAAGCTTTTGACTGTGTTCAGCAACTGTGGGAAGTAATGAAAAGAATGTGTTTTCCTCAACATACTATCAGGTTGATCGCTAACTTGTACAAGGAGCAAAAAGTCACAGTAAGAACAGGTGTTGGATTAACTGACTTCAGGTTGGAAAGGAAGTTAGGCAAGGATGCCTACTTTCTCCTCACCTATTTAGTATCTGTGCTGAGGACAATCATGCATGTAGCATTGGATGAGCTTAAGACAAGAATTAGGATAGGTGGTAGATTGATCAGTAATCTAAGGAAGAAGTAGGAAAAATACTTGATAAAGTTAACAAGATCAGTAAGAACAGAGAGGTTCAGCTTAATCTTCAAGACAAAGATTATAGTTCTCAAAAGAAATAGTCAAGGAAGCTTCTGAAAAACCAGCAAGTTCAAGTATCTGGGATCCATTATCTAAAATCTGAAAGGATGGATCTATCTCCACAGGAACAAACTTGAGGATTTTGGATGCAGCTGTTTTTAAATAGACTTAAGTTGGACAGATGAGCAAAGTTGCAGTTTTAATCTTAATATATGCAAGGGCTTACACTTTGGGATACAGAGTATAAGGCTACATACTGTATTGGTGGAGCTGTACTTCAGGTGGATGAGATTCAGGATCTTGGATTGATAATAGACAGTAGACTGAACTTCCAAAGGCACATTGCAAGTGTTGCAAAGACTGCACATCATATCCTTGCTATGATAAAAAGTACATTGAGGAATAAAAAGGTGGTGCTGCCGCCTCTGTATAAGGCATTGGTCAGACCACATATGGACTATTGTGCTCAGATTTAGTCGCCAGGTTTTCATTGTGATGTGGAAACACTAGAGTAGGTCCAAAGACAAATGACCAAAGTGATATCAGGGCTCTGGAGTGGTGGTTGTGAAGAGTATTTGAAGGAATGTGGATTACAGAGTTTGGTGGATAAGAGAAAAGAGGAGCTATGATAGAGACCTTCATGTTAGTTAAGGGATTTTATCAGATCAATACAAAAGGAATTATTAAAAGAGTGGATGTTAAGATGGGAAGAACAAGAGTAATGAAAAAGGATGTGAGGAGTAGATTTTTTGCATGAAGAGTTGTTGCTGAGTAGAATGCATTGCTGGAGTACATTGTGAATGCTGGTAGTGAAAATAACTTCAGATCTCATTATGATCGACATGCTGCTTGTTGAGAGGGCCTACCATGATGAGTCTGTTAATTCCATGGAAGTTACCAAAAAAATAATAATAATAATCTTAATTCATTAAATTTTTAGTTTTGAATAGTCAACTAATTGTTGTTTTAATTTGTTTCTGTTGGTTTGCACTTTTAGTTCAATTTATGTGATCTAATTCCATCATGACTGTTAATTTGATACTTTGATTAAAATGCACTTTAAAATTGTTATTCTGCTTTTAGATGAGGGTGTTTATGTGAACACATATGGAAAAGTCAGCAAAAACATCGTTCTTCAATGGGGAGAAATGCCAACATCAGTTGGTGAGTTAGACAAGTAATTAAAATTTTTCTAAAGTGTACTTAAAAAAATAATAAAATACATACTGGAAGTTGAGTTTATGTTATTAGTATTCTTTATAGTGTTAGTATGACGTGCATGAGAATATCTTGAGTCTAGCTCTTCATCTCTTTGTCTCTCTATAATCTAGTGTCATATACTGTACCATTACATAAATTTTGATGAAAGTTGGTAGATAGCATTTTTACTAAAATTCATTTCATAAACTTTAAATGGTGTGATCGGTAAATTAGTCAAAGCTAGCAGCACTGTTAGAAAATCAGATAGCATACTCTCTGTCTCTTGCCAAAGAATGGCTTATGCATTTAAATCCCACCATGGATATGGATGTTTGTGTATGTCTGTATGTTTAGATAAATTTAAATCATGCACAGCACTACCCTTAAAGGGCTGAAGTAGCTTGAAAAAGTGCCATGAATCTCTAACATATGATTTCACTCAAATGATAATTCAGTTCCATTGATTTTGATTAAATGTGATTTCACACTTTGTAAACTTCATTATAGAAATAAGTTTATATACAGTAATTGGAATTTTCCAGTTTAATAAAGTGTTTTTTAAAAATACAATATAAAATGTGATGTAAAACTTATTGCAGTGATTTACAATTTATTTTGATTTTAATGGGAAGTTAATTTTTTTATCATATAGCTAAAGTATCATTATTAAGTTGAAGGAAGGACATACAATAACAAAAAAACAGTAGTCCTGACGTAATTAATAATAATATTACGTGGGTATCTTCATAGTCCAAAGACTCATAAAAAGCCCACATCCTTCATTCTCATACTGCCCATCGTACCTCTTTTTAAACTCTTTCACTGACAGAGCATCTGGCAACCTACTCCACTCACTCTTTCTTACCATTCCAAGCAAAGAATCTAGTCATGCCATTATTAACCATACTCTTACAGTTTCCATAGGTGACCCCTCTCTATGCTCTTTTATCTGTTGAAAAATGTCTTCATTAATCTTATAAAATCCCTTAGGAACATGTGTTTCTATCATATTGCTTTTCTGCCCAAACTTTGTAACCCAAAAACTTTCAATCATTTTTCATGAGAAGCATTTCACAGTTAAGTCGCCATCTTAGTCACTCACCTCTGGATCCTGTCCACTACTTCCTCATCCCAATAAATATGATGATCAGATCTATGCACAGTAGTCCAGATATGATCATATTATTATCTTATAAAGAAAGATTACTTCCCTCTGAACTCAAAAGTAATGATCATAAATAGCATGATACCTAGAATGTGCAGAAAGAGAGGACTTGAGTATGTGGATAAATGTGAAGGCAGGAGAGAGAGAGAGAGATGTTTGCTGCTGATGGTAAGAAAGAGTGAGTGGAATAAGTTGCTACTCTCACTCACTCACTGAGTGAGTGAGAGTAGCAACTTAAAGTGTTTGAGTGAGTGAGTTTAAAGTCTGAGTAAGGAATTGTGGGAAGGAAAGGGAAACCAGAGAGAAGCTACTGCACCTATACACTGATGCAAGGAATAAGGGTGCAGAGTTGTGGCTGTAATACAGGTAGTCATTTAAGAAATCAATTGTGTTAGTGTGATGTGGTTAAAAGAGGATGATGTACTTGTGGGAATAGAATATGATGGTTTATAGTATTTTTCAAAAAAGATAGAAAACACAAGAGGAAGTGGGGTATTATTGATGATTTCAGAAAAGTTGTATCCTCTCAATATGGAACTTGAAGAAAGCAGTAATGATATATGGCTTTGAGTTCATTTGGTGTGAGGTTGAGGTAAGAACAAATCTTAGATATTTAGTGGGATGTTGCTACAGGCCAAGAAATGCAAAGGGAGATGATAATAAAAAAAATTTCCTCATTTTATCTGAACATCAAATGTTCAGATGAAATGAAACTGTTGAGCAGTAGGAAATTGATAATAAGGTGACTAACTATGGAAGTAGGCAATAACATGTAAAGAGATTGAATTCCTTTAGCTACTTAGGGACAACTACTGTATGCAGCATATAGTTGAAGCAACACATGGAATACAAGTGTTGGATTTGGAAGACTACAGTGCCACCAATTAGGGAGAGTGATCATGTGAGTTTGATGTGAAGAATGGTTAGGCAAGTATACGAGCTTCACATAACAAAAGAGATGAGTGGAATTACAGAGCAGGGAAACTGATAAATTAAGCAAACAGATTGGTGATATGCAGTGGCAAAATCAGTTGAAGAGGAGAGAAATCAGTAGTGCCTGGGACTTGGTCCTAGAATCAGTTACTTATGGCAACATCAGATTGTATTCCTAACATTAGGGGGATAAATAAAATAGAGGTTAAATGGATGAATCATAGAATTATACAGGAGCTTCTGCAAAAGAGAATGTTATGAAGAAAATATAAAAAACAGGGTATAACATTTCTTAAATAGTTCCAGATGAACTTGAGTCAGTCTTAAGATGTAATCTAGATAAAATATTCCTGACCTCTTAATATAAAATTGACTTAGATTTTAATGCCAACACTGATAATGGAAACCATGTTCAATATTTAAGCAAAGGATCCTGCTTATTAGAATCCTTATCTGCCAAAAGCTAGCTATTTTTTATCCAAATTGTGGCTAAAATTATTTACTGCTTCAATCTGAAAACATTTATTCTCTAATAATTTGCTAGATAATTCTGCCATTGGATCCTCTTTATACCCCCACCCCAGTTTTCTTCACTTAGTAATTTCCACATTTATGTAATATGTATGTTCAATTAATCAGATGCCTGGATATCCTTCAGTAAATTTCTTTCAGAGCTTACAATTACTGCACTGCACATTCCAGACTTATTTACTACTACCTAAGTAGAGAATCATCTTTGATCACTGGACAGTCCCTCACAGTAGCCCATTCTCTAGTCCTTCCTTTTCAACATGCACATGTACAAAGAGAACATTAGACACCTAAGTGGCAATTAAATACCTACACTTGATTTGTGGCTTTTTTGTCAGTGGATCCACAAGATTTTTCTGTAACTGATTATACATCTCTGGATGATCCTACTACGTAGTTGGATTTACACTAGGAATGGAACTGGAATTCTGATTAATCCTGAAATAATTCCACTTCAGGGAAAAGGTTGCTAAGTGGGTGCACTTGATCAGCAAAGATGTTCACTTAGACTTAACATCCATGTGTATTTTAGGGTGCCATGAATGCTTGGGTGAATTGTAAGAAAGCTCTGGATAGGGATTTTCCCTTTGGTAACACAGGTGGGTTGGTTTGAATTTATTTTTTGACAAGCTTCAAGAAAATTTCACTAAGTTTCTTCTCTATTCAAAACCTATGACCTCATGTTGATGCATAATGCATGTGACATGAAAGAAGTCTTGATTACGTCATCAAGACTGCTTTCATGTATATTCTTTATTGATTTTTTTTTTTTTATGTTAAGACATTTTTTTGCTGACCTGATTGGCCAAGTGGTTAGCTATCTGCTCTCCAGCCAAAAGGCTGCAGGTTTGAATCCTGCCATGGTCATGGATGTTTGTGATTGTCTATGAAAATATCAGTGGTCGTGATCGGTAGATGGTGTAGGTGATGATGGTAGTTGTGGTTCGTTGTAGTTGGTGGATTGAGTGATGGAGACAGAGTTGGAGAGTAGGTACCCTCCCTCGATGAGTCCCTTGGATTCCCTGGAGGCATCATGTAATAATAATAATAACCTACTATATTTTCTGATGTATAACACTCTTCACTTTCTCTAGGCTGAAATCAAATCTCTTGCAGAACTTTTTCTTGGTTAGAATTTATCTGGTTCTATGAATGTTATATCCTAAAGATGAATGTTTTCAAACACAGCAGTGATCTTTTCTATAGTTTTTAAATTTAGAAGCTTGTGCATCCTATCATATGTTAAAATCGTGGATAGAAGATGGTTATATATATATATATATATATATATATATATAACCAAAACCATCTTCTCTCTCTCTTTCTATATATATATATAAACTGGGAATATGTAGTACAGATCTTGTGTGTTAGATATATCTTATAGATTCCAAACAGGCCAGTGATAGATGACATTGACTTACAATCACTGATTTAATTCACCCTACCTACCTACCTAAGTAAGGCTGTATTTTTGATTTATCTTTACATTTATTTTTATATCCAAAATTTGATGTTTTGTATTTTAAAATTATATAATTTAATGTCTGTTAAATTAAAGCAATTTTTATATACTATTTTTATTTCTGGTTAATGTTCTAGCATATATTGGAACTGGTCAGATCATGGGCTGGGGAAATAAAGCCATAGAAATTAGAAATGTAGAGACAGGTCATCTAGATGGAGTCTTCATGCATAAAAAAGCACAAAGGCTGAAATTTTTATGTGAAAGGAATGATAAGGTAAGACTGCTATTCTTATTCTTATACTATATGATTGAATCTGAATCTTGAGAAATGCAATTTCATGAAATAAAACACTTAAATATTGTTTATCATAAAGAGTTCTAAAACCCAGAATGAGTTGCTTATATTATATATAAAATTACCAATGTAAGGAATCAGTTAAGTCATTTGTAGATAACTGGAAAGAGACCTCTTCATAGCCTATAAGGAATGTGGAGAGCAGACCACAACAGCTGTCTCAATGTCCAATCCTCACCTTTTTTTTTGGAAGCATCCCACTGTTAGATATCCACCTAGATACCAAATAAGCTAGAATGTCAGCAATTTCAGAACTTATAGCTAACTAAATTGGCTCAAACAAAAATGATTAACTGTCTTGTCTTGTTAACTGATCATCCCCTGGTTAAACAGGTCTTCACTTAGTCATCAGGGAACTAGTGAAAAATCGGTTACTGCAGCAAATTCACCCTCAGCTGAATTGAATATACATCATTGATATAAGAAGTGTCATGGAGTGGAGTGTGTGGGAAGGTGTAGAATTGGAGAAGTAACAAGTCACATAATTGATCTTAAAATGAAGGTGACTGAAACAAGAAAAAATACTGCTAAACAGTAACTGTAAGATTTAATATTTGTGTAGTTGCAATCAGGGAAATGAACGATTGACAATAATATTCAACACTAAACACAGAGATAAGTTTGAATAGCAGGTAATTGCAAGTAGTGATGAAGGCTTGAATCATCATAATAATAATATGGACAAAAAGAAGTGAGGTAATTGTGCAAAATGGATCATTGGACAGTAAGCCTTATTTGTGCCTATAGCCCCATGAAAGGTTCTATTAAGGAACAAGTAGAAGAGGTTAAGTCAGAGAAGAGAACTAACATAAAGAAAAAATGCCAAATCTGATTCTTGTTTTTGAAATCTCAGTAGCAGAGTAGAAATTGAATACCAACCATATTAGAAATGTTTGGAGAAAAGGGCATTGACACTTTCTAATAAGACATGGCTGAGTCATTACAAAACGTAATGTTCCAAAATAAAGATGTGTGTAAATTCACATAGAGAGAGAGAGAGAGAACACAAGAAATAAGTCTTACTGACTGGTATTGTTGATAATATCTTCACACTAGTTTCAGATAAGAGTATAAATATACAGAGGATTTGAAATAGGAAGTGATCCCTGTTAAGTTTTTAGCAGGATAAAAATGAATATCATATTGAAAAGTAAAGCATGTACATAAGTTTTTAAAAGAATCAGTAAACTGTAGACTCAAACATGCAAATAGTATTCAAGAAAAAAATAGTTTGAAAACTAGAACCAAACCTTGAAGACGTTGTTGGGGGGGTGTTGAAGTCCTTTTTAAAATTAGAAAAATCCCGACTTGTTGGTAGATTCAAGAGATT
The DNA here is from genome assembly GCF_054136105.1 of Typopeltis vanoorti. Classification (NCBI taxonomy): domain Eukaryota; kingdom Metazoa; phylum Arthropoda; class Arachnida; order Uropygi; family Thelyphonidae; genus Typopeltis; species Typopeltis vanoorti. The sequence continues at coordinate 61,739,197 of NC_143572.1, forward strand.
AGAGGCTGTATAAGAAAAGAATGCTCATTGAAAATTTTGAGAAAGTATGTCAGCAAGAGTCCTGAGAGTTTATGGGGGGAGATGTTCAACTTCCCTGACTAAGCTGTTTAATTTAAGCCTCGGTATTGGGAATGTGCCAATGCAGCAGAAGGAGAGCAAAATAGTCCCATTGCATAAAGGAGATGCCAAAACAGAAGTAGCAAATTATAGGCTGATCAGCATCTCAGGAGTGGTGGTTAAGGTATTGGAGAAATTGGTGGAAGACAAAATTCAGGACTGGGTGGATAGAAATATGATATACTTGATAAGGAACAACATGGTTTTGTGAAGGATAGGTCTTGCCTTGACAACTTGCTTACTTTTTATAATAAAGTGACAGCGGAGTTGGATTAAGGATATGGCTACTCAGTGATACTCCTGGACTTTGCACTGACATTTTACAGGATTCCATATAGAACTGTGCATAAATTGGAACAAATTGAGATGGATATGAATCTGACAGATAACAAGGAATAGTTTATGGAGAAGTTGAGTAGTACACCACTAATCAGTATTTGGTCCTCCTCTAGTGTTTAATTTGTATGGCAATGATATAGGAAATGATTTGATGGGAAGTATTCAGTTGTTTCATGATGATGCAGAACTTGGAAGAACAATAGCAAATGAAGGTGGTGTAGGGATCCTGCAGGATGGCTTAGAGACTAGCAGTATGGGCAGTTTAATATAGCTAACTGTAAAGTGATGGGGGGAAAAATACCACAAGCTGTGTACTATATTGATAGAACTGAACTGCAGCAAACCTAAGACCAGGGAATTGAGGTAATTGTAGACAGGGAGGCGAAGTGTAGAGGACATATTGTAAAGGTAGCCAAAACAGAACACCAAATTATGCAGTTGCTTAATAACAAATAGGGATAGAGAGGTTGTTGTTCCTTTTTATAAGGCTTACTAAGGTCATATCAGAACTACAGTGTGCAGATTTCATCAACTTGAAGTGGTGGAGAGGATCCACAAGCAAGTGACAGATATTGTTTTAGGTGTATGGAATGCTCCTTATGAGAATAGATTGATGGTCTGTCAGCTTCAAAAAAATTAGCTGATATGGAAAAGAAGATTAGACATGATAGAATTATATAAGTTATTAAAGAGGTTTTGCAGGATTGACACAGAAGTGTTATTCAGTATGTGTCAGGAAAGGAGAGAACAATGGATCATCCATGGAAATTGTGTAAGAGTGTGGTTAGCAATGATGTTAGAACTAGATATTTTGCTTAGAGAGGTTGTGAATGAGTGAAATGGGTTGCCAGAGGTGGTTGTGAGTGCCTTGTCAGCGACTGAGTATAAGAAGAGGTACGATTGATATTGCGTGAATAATGGTCTCCTGCAATGAGTCTTCTGACTCTCAGGAAATACCTTCATAATAATAACTTTTACACACAAATTAGACAGAGAGCTGCCAAAATTAATCTCTTTCTTCTATTGTTTATTAATCTTACATCTTTCTTATAGTGAGATTGAACCTATAAGATAGTAAGAACAGTTCCTGCAAAGAAGCACACTGCCTCATTATGGACCATCTAATGTTTTCTTAACAATTTCTTGTCCTATTGAGCTATCTGTGTTCTGATCACAACTCATACAGTTGAGTTGTGATCAGATATGTCAAGTTCTTTCCTAATATCCTCGTTTTTAATATGATATTGCCATTGATGCCATCTGTTCACACCTATAATCTTTCTCAGGACTCTCATATCTGCGGTCTCTAGCCAAGTGTTTTACTTCTGACCTAGCTCTCAGAACCATAAGTTAAAACCGGTTTGAATACTGTCTTGTATACAGCTAATTTAGTGTTCCGAGTAATTTCTCTCTTATTCCATATGAATTTATTCAATTGACTTCCCACCATACCAGCTTTGCTGATTCTGTTGTCTATTTCTATATTTAATTTACCATCTTCAGTAAAAATCGTGCCTAAGTAGCTGAAAGATTTTACTTATTCCACAGGTTCTCCATTCACAACACAGTTGACATTTTCAACAATTCTGCCTGTTTTCATTGTCTTTGTCTTTTTATTGCTGACCTTCATACCATATCTATTACAACAGTTATTCAATTTAGTCAGAGAATCTTGCAGACTTGTAGCGGATTTATTTAGAAGTATAACATCATCCGCATAAAGCAAAGAGCTGACATTAACATCTCCAATTTTGATATCATGTTTAATACCACTTTCCTTCATAATGTGATCCATATAGATAATGAATAACAGAGGGGATGATGTACATCCTTGTCTCACACCAGATTTAACATTAAACCATTTTCCTGTATTTCCTTCAATTCTAACTGCTGACTTACAACTGAAATAAAGACTAAGTATTGCTTGATATAATGCCCCATTGATGCCATATAAATGTAGAGTATTGAATAGCTTCTCTCTTGGCACCTTGTCATATGCCTTTTCCAAATCGACAATACTTAAATACAGATATTTGTTATATTCCCATGCTTTCTCGACTATTTGTCGTAAAGTGAAGATCTGATCCTGACAGCCTTTATTTGGCCTGAATCCAGCTTGTTCTTCACCAAGCTTTTCTTCCACAATTCTTCTCAACCGTTTCTCAAGTATACTTGCATAGATCTTGCCATGAACACTCAGTAGGGAAATACCTCTGTAATTCTCACATTCAGTTTTATTTCCCTTTTGATATATGGGTACTATCAGAGCTCTACTCCAATCATCGGGAATTCGTCCCTCTGTCCAGGCTTTCTGAACTATGCAGTGCAGCCATTGTAAGACTTTTATACCACCGTACTTCAGCATTTCTGGTCGAATATCATCTACTCCTGCTGCCTTTCCACATTTTAAGCCTTTGATGGCTTTTTCTACTTCAAGTATGGATATGTATTCGTGACTGCATGCCTGGTCACTGTTTTTTACCACTGTGCTGTCATCACTACTTGTTTCATTTAGCAGTTTTTCAAAGTAATTACTCCATACTTCAAGGATATCTTTTTTTCCTGTTTTCATGTCACCTTTATCATCTCTAACTCCTTTAACAGCACTCTTTCCCCCATTCCTAAGCTTCTTCAACAACCTCCAGAATACTTTGCCACCTTCTTGATATTTATTTTCTATATTCTTGCTCAAGTGCTCCCATGACTTTTGTTTAGCTAGTTTTACACAGTGTTTAACATTCTTGCATTTGTCTCTGTATTCTCTAAGAGCACAAGCTGACTTATTTGACAGGAACTTTTGATATGCTTTCTTCTTTTCCTTCACTGCCTCTTTAATTTCCTGTGTCCACCAGGGAGTTCTGATTTTTTTATCCTTGTAGACAACCTCACCACATACCTCTCTGGCAGAATCGATCAATTTGTGTATTTTAGTCTACAGTTCACATCTGAGAGCTGCTCAACTTTTATTCACTTTAAAACTTTCTTTTCAATATGAAATTCAATTTTATCCTGCTCAAGACTAAATCGTGATCACTTCCAATTTCGAATCCTCTGTACACTCTGGTGTCCTGCACCAGAGAGAAAACATTACTATCAACAATAACATAGTCATTGAGACTTTTCTTATTCCTTGCCTCTTCTCTCCATGTGAATTTGTGCACATTTTTATGTTGGAACATGGTGTTAGTAATAACCAGTCCATGTCCTGAGCAGAAATCCAACAGATATTTGCCATTATTATTAGCTTTGCTCTTTTCTCCCAATTTTCCCAAAATATTTTTGTATGTCTCACGATCATTTCCTACTCTGCTATTTAGATCCCCAACAAGGACCAACTTTTCCTTTTTCATTGTGTCAGTTGCTTTTTCTAACATCAAAAAATTCCTCCACTTTTAACATAGTAGAACCTTCTGTGGGACTATATATTACCCTATTATTAATAACTTATGTTATTAATAACTAGTCCATCCTAAGCAGAAATCCATTATTAACTCTGCCCTGTATGATGATAAAAAAAATTCTCTATTTCTTACTGGAATTTTCTACAAGGATCATATGCTCAAATAAGTAGCATGTGTCCCTTGCATTATGGTAAGAATTCACTCAATAACTTTTACAGTTGGTGAGTAGGGAGTTAAGTTCAGTGGTTGTTTCAGTGTGGCTCCTGAACTTGACTCCCTGCTCACTAACTTGTCCAGCTCCCTTGTCTCCTCAACTTCCTCATGCAATATTTCATCATGATATACTAAATCCATCTCCTCTGGCAAAAGTGATTACAATTGGCAACATGAACAACTGTCTATTCAAAACTCTGTCCAGCCTGGTGAAATCTTCTTATAGTCACATTGCATTAGTTCTCTGCTATTATGTTCCCTAGTTTAACATCATCTGCAAACAATTGCTATTGAAAAAATGTAAAAAAAAAATGTTGATTCAAATTGAACTGAACTGACACCAAGAATTCTTTGTAAAAATGGTACTTCTTGCTAGTATGTCTCTTAGTACTTCTTCCTTTCAAATGTAACATTGAGCTATTTTTGAACTTCGATTTAGAACTGTAGGTTTTTGTCATTATTAATTACCAAATTGGATCATTTGTATCGATACCATACAATGTTCCCATTGGAATTTTATATAGTGACTTTTTTTATATGAATTTTTTGCTTGATTTATTATGTTTATAATTGCTGTTACTTTAATATTTCTGATTAATATAATTTATTAATGCAAGGATATCCACATGAATCTTCATATCAACAGCCAATCAAACTTAATGTTGTTTATGTACTTGCCATTATCCTTATTGGCTTGTTAAGTTTGAAGCTATTTGCTAATTCCAGATAATAATATTATTGATATATGATTGATATTAATATCATTCATATCACTGATAACGATTCATGAAACTTTAGTTAAATATAAGTGATAGCTATTTTCTCTCTGAGCATTATTCATTTTCCAGAATTTTATAATTATTCCTGATCAATGCTTATCTATACCCAAACCAAGGATCATTCAGCTGGTTTTTGAACATATTGGAAGGATGAAAACCTACATGGACTTAATGTTTTTAATTATTTTTTCTGCCATCAGTGAAATAAAAATCAGAATGCACGTATGTTGGAGTGCATAAAACATATTCAACTAAGTAAATAGCAGAAAATTTTTTGCTAAAATAAAGAGCCAAAAGGCTTCACTTTGGCGATGCAAAATTATATAAATTAAGTGGATATTAAATCCAACATCATTTCAAAGCCGAATACATAAACTATAAAAGTTTCATGCGAAAATTGACCAGAGTGCTTGCTGGAATATATAAATTAATTAGATTTAATATCTACTTAATTTATATAACAGAAAACTGTTATCAGTGTTAGTTAGGGAACATCATAGCACTGTACTTGTTCAAGTTAATATTTTTAGGAGTAATTTTAAATGTCATTGTAATCACCTTATTAATTGGTTTAATTTTTTAGGTGTTTTTCTCTTCTGCCAAAGGTGGCTCATCTTGTCAAATATACTTCATGACTCTTAACAAGCCAGGGTTAAATAACTGGTAGCAAGTTCTGAAGAATAATGGGGACTTACTTTGGTAAATGGCTTCTATTTATCCCTTGCTGTAACTCCGAGTCATTAGGCAAAGACAGAGGAAACTTTGTGGTTCTTCTGCTGGACCATCAGATGGCAACCTTGTGTTATAGTTGCTCAATTGCTGACATGTTACAGCATTTTGTTTTTGTAAATAGTTTAGTTTCTGTATGTGTGTGTGTGTGTGTGTGTACTGTAATTCTTCGAGTTGATGAAATTTCAGTTGTATACAGGTAAACTATCCAAAGAAACTTAGTGATAGGAGCTTTTGTTTTGTGATAACTTGAAGAAAATTCAGACACAGCCATTGTTATCGAAGTCCTTTTTTAAAAAAAAATTTAAAAAAAAAATTTTTTTACACTGTTAAATATCCTAGTTTATTTTCAAATCGTGTTAGGCTAATTTTACCGAGTTAATTTGTGTATTGTCTAAGTGATGATAGAATTTGCATTGTATTATTTTATAAATGTATTTATGCAAATTGTAAATTGTATTTGGTAAGGTTTTATTGGTACCTTATTTGTATACTAACAGTGTTAAGCTGAGGCTTTGTGAATAGGGGAGGGGAGGGGGATGTATTAAACATGTTTCAGTACCTAGCAGGAAAAAGGGAGGGGGGGGGAATTGTCTATTGTCAGATGTGGATCATATTCATGTTGGCCATCATTCATTACTACGAATATACTATAGTCCATTCTAGAGTCCAGCCCATATAGCAATTCATTTAGTGAAAAATGCACATTCTGATCCTCTCACTTTATGTAGAAATGATGATAATAACCAAAGAGGTTCTATATGCCACATTTGCATTATCTTCATGTAAAAAAAAGAAAAAAAAAAGAAAAAAATACACATAAAGAAAAATACTAAGATTAGTTTGATAAGCCCAACTTTATGTATAGTTGAGGTTTTACCTTAAGTAAGTGCCATTTACTTGTGGCCTCAGGCTTTGTAAGTGCAACTTTTTTAGTGGTGCAGAGATGTTTTCACAGTTAAATTTTGCCATTGTAGTTTATAATGAACATCACAAAGTAGTGCCAATGTAATTATTACTTTGAAGAATTTTGTAGCACTTTCCATGTTTCATTAGTTAGGTCAGTTCATTTCAAGTATATACTTATTCTAGAAAACTTCTTTTAATACTCAAATTTGAACAGTTAAGCTTTCTACTAACTGGTACATTGGTACTCTTATGAGTCGTAAAAGTTTTGAAATATCGAAAGGTCATGTTGCAAAACATTGAACTCTTGCATCCTTCGAAGGGTGTTTGTTGTTTGTAGGGTGATTCTATGCATATGCATTTCTTTTTGTAAAGTGTTTTGGTGATATGCACAAATGATGACAATGCATGTTTTTTTTTTTTTTAAAAAAAATGCTTGTGTAAAATAGTGTTACTATTCAAGTCTTGCAACATGATCTTTACTTTTCAAGGAGAAAGAAAAAAAAAACATTGCCATCCTGAGCTTCCATGTTTTTACTATGATAACAATCTCCCTGATAGCATGTTAAGCTGTGCACGTTTTTTGTAGTTAATGTTCACAAATTTCATCACCCTTAATCTTGTATGCCTGTTACAGCCAGCGTGTGTTCGTCTTCATGCGTGAGTTTGAGCTTACGTAGGTGACTAGCACCTTCACTGTTTAGTTTTTTTATAAAATCATGCCATTGCTGCCTTCCTCACAAATGCTGAGGTGGTCATGTAATATACGTTTTATATACATACACTGCTGGATGTTTACCCAATGAGCCATGTGGATGTGTAAAGTCCATGTACTGCTAGACCTTTTGTGGTCTTATTATTAAAGTAATGTGATTTGAAATAAAATGTGTACTGTATTATTTCATGATTTTATAATAGTTTGGGAATAAAGGGGAAATATTTTTATTCCTAGAAATATGATTTAAAATAATCAAAATTACAACTTGCAATCTTTTATCATAAATTCCAGAACCGTGCATATAGTATATATTTAATAATATTTAGTATCTAAACAGTTAAAACTATTAAAAAAAATTCATTAAAAATACCATGCATATAAATGTTTAATAATATGCTGGCCTGGTTGGCGAGTGGTTAGTGTATCTGCTCTCCAGCCAAAAGGCTGCGGGTTTGAATCCCACCATGGGTGTTTGTGATTGTCTGTGAAAGTGGTGGTGGATGGCGGTGTCGTTACAGTTCATTGTAGTTGGTGGATTGAGTGAGTAGTGGAGGCAGTTGTAGAGTAGATGCCCTCCCTTGATGAGTGTTTGGACTCCCTGGAGTTGTCACGTAATAATAATAATAACCAGTCATTTCTGACTAGTATCAAAAATTAAGTTTTTTTTACCAGTTAGGAATAACCAGATAAACTTTCCTGCAAACATTTAAATTATATTTTTAATTTTGCACTTAAGATATGGCTTGAATCTGAACAAGAATAATCCATATTGGTGGTCACTAATTAAATAAGTTTCTCAGTTATTGAAGAAGTCGAGTGTTGATGTCTTTCTCCATTACTTCAGCACTGAGCTGAGTGCAATAAGTCGATAGTTTGATGGTAGAATAGGTGTAGAAATGATAAGAGGTATTAGTTTGAGAGCACAATTGGTAGGATACTGTCAGGACCAGAGGCCTTTTAGTTATTCAAGATTCTTCGTGTGTTTTTGCAGAATACCACAGGAGGCATGCAATGCAATGTTCCAGGTCTTTTTTGTTTTAGAGGCAATGATGGAATTTAGCAAGTTTGTATGAACTTATAGAATTTCCTAATTTGGCGAACTAGTCTTTAATTCTTTTGGATACTAGACAGATATCAATATTCCTTCAGTATCAGTTACAGTGATAAAAACATCACACAGCACAAATGAAATTATGATTACTTCTGCCACAGGTTACATAAGTTTAGATTGTTTTTTTTTTGTATAATTTGGAACCAAAATAGATACTTCACAAAAGTGGCACTGCAAGGATGATATTCTGTCAGTTTAAGAAAAAGATCTGCAATTTTAAATGATTATCTCATTGAACATGAACATTAGTGATTTCTGCAACTTTGAATAATGTTCTAAAAATATCACCACAACCATGAGATTCCAATAATTGTGCAAACGGGGAAAAAACTTCATCAATACTGTTGCTGTTAGTTCTGCAGAGGTGGAAACAGGATTTCTACAATTAATTTTATATTTATATATTCAGTTAAAAGAAGCTGTCTCAGCATTCAGAATATTGCAAATTTGGTGACAACATGATTGGACTCCTAAGACCCTTGTCCTTCAGTTTCAAACGTGGCTGAGAATTAACTGTGCAGCTGGTACAACAAGGGTGAAACATGGATGAAATAAACAGCATGATGATGATAAAGTACAAATTTGGAAATATTTAAATGAAAAGTAAATAATTTCAATAAAATATTTTTTTGATTTTTATTTTTTACTATGAAAGGGTGAGAGAGAAGCAGTTGCTAAAATTTCCGAATCTGAGTTCAACAAGAAGAATGATACCTGAAGATCAGTGTTATCTTTCGGTCATGCAGCAATAGTTCATCTAGGTTAGAGAGAGAGAGGTAGGAGCCCAAATGGACAGAAATTGCAACCAGTAAACTTTTTAAAGTACCAGAAAGCACAACTGCCATGTGCACAAGACAATGAGTTTTCTACATTTAGCTTTTTTCAGACCCTTAACTTTGTTAATGATTTGAAGGCTTCAGTGTAGGCTGTGAATGCAGCTTGAGTTTCTCTGCTTGCTTATAGTGCACTATTTGGCACACTTCTTGGCAAGCCATGGTGTGGATATTGAACAGGAAGTTTGATTGGAGTTGGGAAATGAAGGCAGGACTGCTGTTATAGGATATAAACTGCCCCTTGGCAAGGCAGTATTTTGCAGCTGCTAAATTTAAGAAAATATGTTATTAAAAAAAAGTTATTGCTGAGATACAATTTTGCTGGTTTTTGCCACTCCTAGGCATTGCCTTAGTTGCTTAGTGGGTCACAATGGTCCTGATTGAAGGCCATCGTTCCAGGATGAGTAATTTCAGTAAATATGATTGTAACAAGAATCTGGACAGAACAGTAATCTGACCAAAAGGAGTAAAAAAAAAAAAAATTGAGATCTTCCAACTTTACATTACCAAACTATATGACGTGGTGAATAGCTGTTGGGAGGAAGGTGTTCATTACAGGTGAAACTTGCATGAGGTTATGATCCAAATTACCAAGAGTTATCTCAGAAGGAGAATTGTTTGTTATTCTTGTTGGTAGGGTGGACAGTGCTAAGTCATTGTTTGCAGAAAAAGCAAATAGTTTCCAGTTTGGTCAGTGGAATTGAAAAAAGGAACCAGCCAAAACAGTGGTCATTAATATCACTCAGGGAAAAGATCTTCACTCTTAAGGTTTACAGAAAATCAAGTTTCAAAATTTGGTGAACAATAGATATGTCAAATGCATGCGATGAAGAAAGAATCTTAAACCACAAAAAATAAAAAAGAGGAGAGAGATTTGAGATCTGCAAGAAATATGTATGACCCTTATGGCAGAAGGACTGTGATTGTTATAACAGTAATTTTGGGTTCAGTGTAAAACCGAATTTTGTATGTGTTGTCGGTGATCATGTACATAATTTAAGTTGGTGTTTGTTGCCAATTTGGAAGCTGATGCAGAAAACATTTTGGATGCTTACATTCACCTTTATCAACAGTATCCCTCCCACATACAACTAATCCTCCCTCCAGCAGTCTGGCAGTGTAAATAACACCAAGCGATCAGGTTTGGTCTGATGTACTCTCTAGTGGCCAACCTGCAGAACTGCTTTACCCTTGAATTGGGGGAAGCTCTCTCTCTCTCTCTATATATATATATCTATAGTATGTTTAGATATTGGAGGTGGACAGCAGTCTGATCCCTGCTCTGGTAATCAAATATGAATATGACATTAGGTTCAAATCCCCAATAAGCTGGTGGTGGTGGTGTTGTTTCACTGGGCAATCAGTCATCAACTGCCCAGCTGATCTGTCAGCAAAAGTAGCCTTTGATATCAGGAATAGTCACTGATAATGCCAGAGCATTTTGGAAGAACTGCCCAAACCTCATGAAGTTGTGGTTGACTTGACCAGGAGAGCTGGTCAAGTCAACCACAACTGTATTGATCATAAGTCCATTAACCACATCGCCGTCAATATGGATAAAATAAAATACATCACTCCTCTACACTTCGTATCCATCATATATTTCAATGTAATATCAACGGTATTACAATTTTAATATGCACTTTGCATCCATGGTAACCTGGACATATATATATATGTCGGGTGGTTAATAGCCCAATATTATTATTATTAGAGATTCAAGAAAAGCCACACCAGCTGTCATACATTCTGTTAAGCTCATTCACATGCACTCATCACTTCAATAGGCAAATTTTTACTGTCCTGTGAAATAAAAATTTAGCTCTTTCTCCTTTCTTAACTGTGCATGAACTGAACCTTCGACAGATGCCCCTTGTCCTCTCTCTACTTCTCATATAAGGAAAAATTTCATCAGTTGATCTTTTGAAACTTTCAGAAGTTTATAGGCTTCTATCATATCATCCTTTGCACCAGTGTCTGCAATCCACATACTCTGTCTGTCATATTGCATAATTCTGATATCTTTATAACTCTTCATTGTGCCATTTCCACAGCTTCTTTATCCCCTTGAAACCAGGGAGGCCCAATCTGTACACAGTAGTGAAGTCATCAAGACCTTGCAAAGAGGCAAAAATAATTTACTTATCCTTACATGTCAGTGTTAGAGGATTATTGCAATACTGAAACTAAGTTGTATTGGCAATTTTGTTTTTACTATGTGACCACTGAACTTCATCTTATCTACCATAATTCTATCCCAAGTCTATGACCTCCAAGGATAACCCACCAGTACAATATGCTGTTGTAAATCTCATCATGCCATTAGGCATTATTTTATACTTATATTCTTTTCATATAATTTATACAATTGAATATCAGACAGGTGCTTCCCAATATCATTTAATGTATGGCTTGAACAACAATGGTTGAAGGACTAATTTCTTTGATACTATATATATATATATAAACTCACCTAACACCTTTTATTGTTGTATAGGGAGTAGGCAAGGCTGTTTTAGTCATGTCTAACTTTTGGAGACTGAGTGGGCAGTTCAATCTCCACCGGTAGCCAGTCGGTGATAGCTGGACCAAGACTATCACTAATTATGTACATGGCATTGGTGAAGAGAGATGGCTGACAAGTTCTGCCATCTCATGGTCCTTAATCCTAACACTGTTTACTGTCTGAAAATAGTGTGGGTTCTACAGTTCAATTTAAGGGAACAAAAAAATAGTTTCCAGGAGAAAAAATTCTTCTTGCCCGTGCCAGAGATCAACTAACTCGGGAACTGGTCAAATAAAGGCTTAGTAAAAATTCCATCGTCGACGAGAATCGAACTTACGGCGATCTTTTCTTAACTGAGACTTTAATTATATATGTCAAAGGCCTAGTGAGGCTTTATATCCCAAACCCTTTGAGCTGCTTTAAATGTCAGAAGAATGGTCATTCTCAAACTGCCAATTTGGGCACTGTTAACCATAAAGATCACAAGAACAAATGATATAAGAGTGAAACCTCGAAATTCTCTAATTGCGAGAGACTGCTCTGTGTACTTCCACACCTATCAAAGGTAGAAATATGTAAAGGAGATCCAAAAAATAAAATCAATGTGTCACTTATCACAAAGAGATCAAGTATTGCAATTACATCTGGTAAACCCTCTTATGCTGTGAAGGCAACCGTAAAAAAAAAAAAAAAAAAAAAAACGTTAGTATGACTATGAAGCATGCCTGTCCTGCTTTCCCATAGCTACAGCATCCCAGAATGTTATGATTTGTTTTCGGATAAATATTTGCTGAAATAGCTTTACCTTGGGAGATAAGAAGATAATGCTTATCTCCCCAAGTTCCTTCCCCAAAAATGAAAAACAGAAAAAGAACAAATTCTAATTATAATTAAGGGGATACAAATCCCTTGTTGTTCAACTGCCAGTAAGCAAAACTCTAAGATCGAGAACTACGAATCTATGAGTTTCATATATACCGAAAAACTATCGGCGAATCCAAGTGTAAATGACCACTTGGTGGTACAACACCAACGCAACTCGAAGCAAAGGTGGAGCAAGATCCCTCACTATCCTTCATATTTTCTTATAATGTAAACACACAGCCCCTAGGAGATGTAATACTGTAATTACATTATGAGGAGAGGTCACTACCCAGACCGGTTTCAACCTTTTTTGAGGTTGAAACTGGTCTTCTTTTCACTTAAACCTTGTTATCTTCCGGGTCTACCTACTCACTGATGAGACCTCAAAAAAGGTTGAAACTGGTCTGGGTAGTGACCTCTCCTCATAATGTAATTACAGTATTACATCCCCTAAGGGCTGTGTTTTTACATTATGAGAAAATATGAAGGATACTGAGGGATCTTGCTCCACCTTTGCCTTGTTGTTGTACTACCAAGTGGTCATTTACACTTGGATTCGCCGATAGTTTCTCGGTATATATGAAACTCATAGATTCGTAGTTCTCGATCTTAGAGTTTTGCTTACTGGCAGTTGAACAAGGGATTTGTATCCCCTTAATTATTATTAAGGATGCCAGAAAAATAGCCGTTTGACTTTCAATTTATGTTATAAGAACAAATTCTGTTTTCTTCGATCGGTACTGGAGAATATAAGTCGTTCACGAAAAAAAGAAATGAAAGTTGCTTTTCTTAAATACCATTCAACTGCCAAGGATCAGCTGCTTGTGTAAAATTCTGGAAAAAATGGTTAACTCACTTTTAAGCTTTCTGAAGGGAAATAACCTTTTTTTTTTTTTTTTTTATCGGAATGAAATATGACGAGCCTGTGTAGCTCAGTGGATGTGGCGTTTGCCAACCACGGCGCTTGGCCGCACGAAGGAAGACTTGGTTTCGAGTCTAGTCGGCGACTAGAAGAAATTTTTCTGAGCTTTTTTTCGACCGGTTCCCGAGTTAGTCGATCTCTGGCACGGGCAAGCAGGTTTTTCCTCCCGGAAACTCGAGTTTTTCGTCCTGTAAACTCAAGAAAATTGACCGTAGAACCCACATTATTTCGGACATTAAATATATTGTGTTAGGGTTAGGGACCACGAGATGGCGGCACATTTGAGCCGTCTCTCTTCACTGCGTACCGCTTAATTAGTGATAGCCTTGGGCCATCTGTCTCTGATTGGATACCAGTGGAGAATATAAAGGCGTTAGCTGATTTTTTTTTTCTGATGAAATATGACTATCATAAATATTCCACAACCTATCATTTAGTCCAGTTGGAAGCGTCCATTCGAGATGCTTTCCTAAAATGTGAGCACTTATCGGTTATCTTTGATATGGAAAAATTTACATCATTGCATACAGATTCAGAATATTGAAAGACCTACAGAACTTCTGGTTTCGGAGAGAATTTTCCTCTCTTCATAAACTTTTTATCCAAATGAATCTTCCAAGTCGGAGTGGTTACTGCTCTCTCCCGACTCGAGGCAGTCCCACAACATTCAGTTTTAAATGTCACCCTTTTTGAAATTAAGGTTGACTCAATAACCGAACAACTTCATCCAACAGTGATAATGTCCTCTACGTGGTTGATGTTACCATCTTGTCATTCACGTAATGTGAAAGTCATGGAAACACCACTGCAGCAAGCAGTTGACCATCTTTCAAAATTGGCACTTGCAATGGGCTCAGATTTTCACAGCAGGAGACAGTTTGTGTGGATTTTTGGTGCAGACATGGACTTCATCCCAGACGAGGACGTACTTTTATCCATTTACACAAGAAATCCAGATTTCCGATTAGTTCTTGTCCTCACATAAGGCAGTTCGAGATAAGTGTCGTAAACCAATGAATATTTTTACACTCCTTATGTGCTGACAGATGTTCTTTGCTTTAGTTGTACTAGACACTGATTAAATTATTGCAACTTGATCATGGCTCCAAAAACTATACTGCTCCTATAGACCCTATGACGGTTGGATCCTGTTCACCATCACTCCATAAGAACTGAAGCTGGAGAATTTCGAAATATTTACCGATCCTAGTCTGTACATTGAAGCAAATGAACTACCTTTATCACTTCGAGTAAACAGTTCTCTATATACGCTATAAAAAATAAAATCTCTAACAGACCTATATGGCCAACTATTTTTTATCCACGATGGGAGAATCTGTACAACAGACTGCCATACGAAACTGTTTTACGAATAAAATCACTACAAAAAATTTTCGAGTAAAGGCAACTTGGCATAGCCCTATATAATATACTATCACTGTGGCATTCATACATCCCTCTCTCTCTCTCTCTCTCTCTCTCTCTCTCTTTGCAGGCAGTCCAAACATTCCACACCATTGTTGTCTACCATCAGCTTTTGCAGTCACTTAGAAGGGTATACTGTGATTTTGACCTGGTCTACACGGATGGTTCAAAATCAAAAGATTTTGAACTGTCTTCCAGGTAACTTAATATCTGCTCTAATCCCAATGAAATATAACGACTTCACTGCTTATCTGTATGCGATAGAGCTTTCTTTAAATTTTATTACATCCACTACCAAAAGTGCATTACATATACAGATTCATGAAGTTTTTTGCAGGCAATAATATGTCTGGAGCTGCAGAAATAACCAGGACTTTCGAATTCAACATTTCCTCAGTTATGGCAGCTGCACTTAGATATAAACTTTTGTCGGATTCCAAGTCACATTGGGATCAAAGGAAACAAGGCTGCAGATAACAGGCAGATCATCAGTAACAGACGTTTATCACAGTGGCAATCATGACCAATAATACAATAGTGTGCAAAACCTAAGGACGAACACTATTTCTGAAGGTTACAACTGCAAATTCAGACGAATCAGCTAGTAGCAATTTACATAACTGAAAATTTCGAGTGGAAAGTACATATACATCAGTGGCGACCGGTGAAAATTTTAAGTGGGGGTGCTGCATATACAAAAAAAGAAAAAAAAAACTTTTTTTTCCTAATCAATAACGAATTTATTAATAAATAAATTTACATATTAAAAATTGTTTATTAAAAATATTTCATCATCACCAAGAACAAACACCAATAATGAAAGTTTCGTATCAATAGCAATGACAAGCCAAAACGAATATCAGCGTTAGATCGCAGTATATTTGTTTCATGTAACTATAATTGAAAAAATATAATCCTTTTCATATTTTCAACAGTGACACTCGTTATAATTCAGCCTCATATCTATAATAAATAAATAGCTATATGTTATTTTAACAAAATAAAATAAGATTTACAAAAAAATAGTTCACCACGCACACGCGCCAATAATAAACGTTTCATATCTCACAGAAATAACGCGCGTAAGCATACTAAAGATACACTGCCGTTTGAGCGGTGTGGGATGAAGTAACGTGCAATGATAAGCGCAAACGAATATTAGCATTAGATCTCAGTGCATTTGTTTCATTATCTAAAGCGTCATCATCATCATCATCATCATCATCAAATTCCTGCCATGTCGCCTCAAGGAGTGTATAGGATACGATAGTACTATATGAAAAAATTACATCATTACTAACTTCCTATCTATAATTTTCCTCCAAATCAGTCTGTTACTTGTCAAGACTCCAACATTATCAGAACTTATATTTCTATCGTCTAAGGCACT
Organism: Typopeltis vanoorti; assembly: GCF_054136105.1. Classification (NCBI taxonomy): domain Eukaryota; kingdom Metazoa; phylum Arthropoda; class Arachnida; order Uropygi; family Thelyphonidae; genus Typopeltis; species Typopeltis vanoorti. Next base: position 61,755,450 of record NC_143572.1, read on the forward strand.
TTGTTCCGTATCAATCCACCTATATCTTGGTCTTCCTCTGGGTCGTTTTGCAGCCAGCCTGCCAGAGAACACTTGTTTTGTTAATCTTTCCTCTCCCATTCTATTTAAGTGACCATACCACCTCAGATTAGCTCTGCTAACGGATTCCTGGATATTGAAAATGTCAAGTTCTTTCCTAATATCCTCATTTTTAATATGACATTGCCATTGATGCCATCTGTTCACGCCTATAATCTTTCTCAGAACTCTCATATCTGCAGTCTCTAGTCTTTGGTAAAGTGTTTTACTTCTGACCCAGCTCTCAGATCCATAAGTTAAAACTAGTTTGAACACTGTCTTGTATACAGCTAATTTAGTGTTCCGACTAATTCTCTCTTATTCCATATGAATTTATTCAATTGACTTCCCACCATACCAGCTTTGCTGATTCCGTTGTCTATTTCTATGTTGAATTTACCATATTGAAAATTACTTAATTGAAAATTCTACACCTTTAGCCACCTCCCAAGTGAAGACCCTGTGATCACTCTCACCGATTGGTGGCAATTTGGTCATATTTGTTACAGCCAAATCCTCAGATGTAATTACTAGGTCAAGCACTCTCTGACCCTAGTATTTTCCATTACATGCTGTCGCAGATAGTTATCCCTTAATAACCGCATAAAATCCATTTCCTTCCTCCCATGTGTCCTCTCCTCACTCCAATCAATGCTACCATAGTTGAAATCTCCCATAATAATCACCCTCCTTCCACTCATTTCTTCTATTTGCTTGTGCATACTGTCACCACCACCTATTCCATCACCTGGTCTATAGCAGCACCCAATTGTATATTTAATTCTGCTAGCCACAATCTCACACCAAATAGCCTCAAATGTGCTCTTTTCTCTATCCTGCAATTCAACTTCTATTCTCCTTGGCTGCAGCTCATCAGCTATCATCAACAATACCCCCCCCATTTTATTCTCCCTGTCATTCCTGAACACACTATACCCATCACATTCAATCCCACTAGCTATATCATCTACAGTTAGCCATGATTCACTAATACCAATAACCTGTGGTCTGGAAGTGCCAACCATGGCCAAAATCTCTTCCTTCTTGTTCCTAATACTCCTAGTATTAGTGTACATGAATTTAAGACCCCCATTAGCCCCAACCCTACCTTGATGCCTTATATTAACCATCCCACTCTGGTTTGTTGTCCTTATTTGCTCTAGCATATTATATTCATTCTTACATTCAACTGCCTCCCTAAGGACTGTATATCTACTCCCCCCCCCCTTAAAAAATCTAGTTTCCCTGAATTTGCACATCCACTACATTCAGCAACACTTTCTCAAGTCTTCTTACACCGTAACCATTCAAATGCAAGCCATCCATCTTATATAGATCCTTTCGCCCATCAAACTCACTCCACACGTCCACAAATTCCACACCACTCGTCATACATAACCCACGCATAAAGTCATTTGTAATTATGGCCCTCCTTTTAAACATTTCACTGTCATACCGTGGCAAAAGACTAATCATTCTAACTCTCTCACTCTTTTCTTTTGCTACCTCAAACAATTCATTCAGGTCTTCCATCATTTCCATTTTATCTCCTTTCAAATCATTCGTACCTGCCACAACAATCATTTCTTTCACCCTTTCCTTTTGCTCTCTAATAGACTCAGTTACATCCTTTATGTTCGCACCAGATTGGTACGATTTTGTCAAATCCTCTACTAACACACCTCGTACTAACGAGTCTCCATACAGCACTCTTTTTGTTTCAGTCACCCCCATTATGCCGATCTGGTACTTATCTAATTCCTCAGCTAGCTCCATTTCTTTGCCGTTCAGGCTTCTTATGTTGATAGTACTGATCTTTAACTCTGGTGATGTTGAGTTGGGGATTTGTTTTCAGATTTGTTCCAGTAGCTGACTTTCCTTGTGATGCTGCAGTGTCGCAGTGGTTATGTACGGCCGCCACTGGTATACATTAAAATTCAAATGTTTGAAACTCTTGTGGTAACACTCAACAGAGTAAAAGTCTGCACTAAGTGAATTATGTTTGAAGGAAGAACTTTTAGTAAAGGAATAAAGTTGCAAAATTGGATACCTTCTAATGTCTCCTAGACGTCATCTAGATTATTGCACACACGGAAGAAATTTTGGAAACCTGGAAGAAAGCCGCAAAATTACTAATATTTTCATAGAGTTTGGAATCTTAAATCGCGTTGTATCCAGGCTCTGGAAAGCGTTTCAAACCAATGGAATGTGTTCCGAATGTTCGCTAGGAGTCGCCCTCGCTCTGTCGCGGAGCACGAAGACGGATTTTTGGGTATAACAGCAACGCGTAATCGACGCACTACTGCAGGATTGCTTGCTATTCGGCTCCATTCAAGCACAGGTAGGCAGATATCTCCACTACGTCTGGCAAATTAGGCCTGTACGCCCGAACGCTTGTAGTTTCATTTTATTTACAGCTCATCGTAGAGCATGTTTTTAGTGATGTTGTATCCATTAAAATTGGACAAGACAGCAATGGGCTAATGTACACTTTACATAGTGGCCTTAGTCTTTCTTCCAATTCTAGACGACACTTGATTTGGCGTGATAGTGGTACTGCGTAACATAGCGAGGATGTTCTTAAAAGGGATAGATATTGCAGTTCTGGAGTCATGATGTGGACATTGCAATGAAATTATTCAACGTCGTGTTCGATTGTTCCGTAGTGCTGTTGGCGGAGAATTCATATTTATCGAAAACAATGCCACACCACATTATACACGAGCAGTGGAGATACTTCTGGACACCGAGGATATTAATTGTATCGAGTGGTCAGTAAGCTCCCCACATCTTAATTCCACAGAGTACGTTTGGGACGCAATAGGGAGACACAATTCCTCGAAATTGCCCTCCAGAAAACAAACAACAGCCCTTATCCTAGCTCTGATGGAGGAGTGGACCAGTTTGCTTTAAGAACACCTGAAATACATGTACTTAGTGCTAAGCATGGTACATGGTTTTGAGAGCTGCATTGCAATTTAGGTCACATTCCATAATGAAGTGTTTCTCCGCATAGTTTTCTGTAAGCACTGTACACTAATTCTTTAAGTATGTTCTTAGTATGGTGTAACTTTTTCGAAAAACGTAAGGCAATTTATTTTGTACGAAATACATAGCACATTTTTTGTGTAATATAATTTATTAGTATGCTGGCAATTACTTTATATCCACGTTTGACTTTATTCATGAATATTTTTTCATGTATGGGTAAAAATGTTGTTCGTCCTTAGCTTTTGACCACCAGAGTACTCTTCGTCATATCAGGACTGAAATCAATTGTTCGAATGCACTAGTTTCGTAAACGAGGTGGTCACTATATTAGTCACCATCTGATCCATCTGAGCAATGTACACTCTGCACGAGTGTACATTGCTCAGATGGATTAACAATTAACAATTTTTTCAAATTTGTTAATGTAATCTCCGTTTTTAAATTTTTACAGAATTTTTGAAGGCCTGTGTAGTTTAGTGGAAGTGGTGTTGGCATCCTCTGCACAAGGCTGCCCGAAGATGCACTTAATTTCAAGTCTAGTCGCCGACTGGAGGAACTTTTTCTATCTTTGACCCATGATCCTGTGTTGGTGACCTTTGGCATAGGGAAGCAGGCTTTTTCGTCCGGAAACTCGGGTTTTGAGTCATGTGAACTCGAGAAAATCGAACGCTGAATCCACTCTATTTTCTTTATGTAAAGGAACTACGTTACCTTCTTTTCACTTCCAAGGGGCTTTATCAGAGCTGAGACTTAAGTTCAACAGCCTGGTAAGGCATTGACAATTCCTTTGATACCAAAACAGATATCCTATCCAAATCCATAGCAGTATTTGCATTTAAATTCATCAATCTTCTAAGTTTCTGAGATTCATTAACATCAACTATCATATCAGTTTTTGCTACAGAGGATTCAGAAGTATATTCACCCGGGTGATAGACTTTTGAATGGTGATCACTCAATAACTCTACTATTACATCTGACTCGGTCACCTCTACCATAAGCACCACTTAAGTTGTCTGTCCAAATCATTCTTCTTTTAACTTTCTACTTGGCGACAGAATTTCCTTTGATTTGCTTGTTTAAGGTCTTTTTATAATCTGATTTTGTCTTCCTTACTACTTGTTGACTGTCTTCCATGCACTGTTAACGTCCTTCTTCTGCAGATTCTTATGCCATAAAACAACTGCAAGCTGTCTCCGAAGCTTGTTATTATCACCTACCCATGTTGTTCCACATATATCCCTTCTTAAGGCAAAAAATCGACAAATATTGCAGCCTGCCAAGTTAATACTGCATAATCACTTTCACTAATCAGAGATAACGTGGACAACTCACTTATGAATCTTCTGAACCTATGACCAGATCCAACACTCTCACTCCACGAGTCCTTTCAGCTACATGCTGTTTCAAGTTATTATCTCTTAGACGGTTGTATAAATTATATTTCCCTCTGGCCTTGTGATCTTTCCTCTTTCCATTCGCCAACTTCGTAGTTAAAATCCCGCATAATATTCGACCTTCACTCATTGCGCTAATTTGCTGATCCATATCTTCCACATAACTCCTCGATTCTCCTGCCCTATAACAACAACCAACTGTATATTTTGCTCCGTCGGCCGTTATTTCACACCACCCAAATAAATTACCATTCATTCACACTGGTGTCTTCTTGGTATACTACTTTTTTTTTGGTTGCAGCTCTTCAGCTGTCATCGGCAATACTCCTCCCCAGTGGCATTCCCAGAGAGGGGGCAATGGGCCCTGGCCCATCCAAAGAAAAAGAAAAAAAAAACACTAGAAAATTTTCCAAAAATCTTTTCCGAATTAAAATTCATTTTTTTCTATTTATATTGTGTCGTGTCTTCTATTTCTATACAACACACAGTATAGATACACAGAGACTCTTGATGATCCCCTATTGCACAAGGTCAGAAGCACTCCATCGTTGGCCTATGACCTCAATTAAACCGTTAGTAGTTAGGCTCTCAGCTGTTTTTCAAAGCGCAGAAAGCTGGTTTTGTGAAACATTTACTTCACCATTGTACAAGTACATGAAGCTTACAATTGCTTTCGAAAAGGTGAATATCATATGAGTCAGAGATGAGATGTTTATATGGAGGAGAGCCGTATAGCTCAGTGAAAGTGGTGTTTACACTCCGCAGTGCTAAAGTTTTTCTTTAGGCTAATCCGCCCGAAGAAAGAGCGTCATGCGTTCGATTCTAGTCAGAGCCGTATTCATGGGTGTGCGAACTGTGCGGTGGCACAGAGTCCCGTGCCGTTCTATTGTTCGATGAAATAACATTAGGATAAACAGTAATTGGTATAGGGAATAAATTTTAAGATCGTAGCGCTAGAGCATTAGTATTTAAAACTACTCTAAGATATATAACAATATCGTATAACATTTTTAAATACACTAAAAGAATTATCTAAAACTGCATCATATAACACCATCAAAGTAGAAGTGGTTTCAATATATGAACAAATAGATTCAATTGAGTTTATACTAAGCCTTGTAATTTGGTATGAGCTTTTGTCAAAAGTTAATTTAGTAAGTAAAGTATTACAAAATGCAAAAATTCCCATTGACGTAGTAACTAAGCATATTAAAGAATTAGTGCAGTACTTTGAAGAGCAGAGAATATTAGGATTTCATAGCTGTTTGGAGATTGCTAAAGAACTGTCAAATCTATTAGAATAGAAATTAAATTTAAAGAAAGCCGAGTACGTCGAAGGAAAGTAATTTTTGATTATGAAATGCCTGATGAATCACATATAGGTGATAAGAAAGATAATTTTAGGAAAAAAAAAAAAATCAGCTAACACCTTTTTTATTCCCGTATACGGGAGTAGGCGAGGTCATTTAGCCCTATCTAACTTTTGGAGACTGAGTGGGCAGTTCAATCTCCACTGGTACCAATCGGAGATAGATGGCCCAAGGCTATCACTAATTAAGCAGTACACAGTGAAGAGAGACGGCTCAAATGTGCCGCCATCTCGTGGTCCCTAACCTTAACACAATATATTTAATGTCTGAAAATAATGTGGGTTCTACGGTCGATTTTCTTGAGTTTACGGGACGAAAAACCCGAGTTTCCGGGAGGAAAAACCCGCTTGCCCGTGCCAGAGATCGACTAACTCGGGAACCGGTCGAAAAAAGGCTTAGAAAATTTTCCTCTAGTTGGCGACTAGATTTGAACCACCAAATCCTTTCTTCGTGCGGTCAAGCGCTGTAGAGTGCAAACGCCACTTCTGCTGAGCTACACAGGCTCTTATAATTTTAGGATAAATTTCATTTTTGTAATTTTAGATACTGCTCTACAATCCGTCAAAAAAAGATTTGAATTGTATGAAATTCACGAAAAATCATTTGGATTTCTTTATGGTATGAAATTAATAAGAAAAAGGACAGAAAATGAATTAAAATTTTGCTGCAAGCAGCTGCATCAAAAATTAAATACAGATATTGATGAATCTGAATTTTACAATGAATTAATTATTTTTAGAAATATTGTTCCAGAAGATGCACCCATTAATATTTTAAAATTCATAATTGCAAATAATTTGTCGGATATTTTTCCAAATATTACTTTGTCTTCCCTGGCAATAATATCTATAGATCATGAAATTACAAAAAATTTGAATTTTGATAGCGTTATAAATGATTTTATTGATAAGCGCATTAGGTTAAATAAAATTTAATATATTAAGATTTCTTTTAAATCTTATAAGTTTTTATACATATATTTCATTCTTTATAGTAAAAACGCATTTTTTTTATATTTTTATATTATTATTTATATTATTAAATAAATCATTGTTCTGGCGTATTTATATGATAACGTGTACTTACATAATAAAATAATATATCATGTACATAAAAACACATTTATTTTTTTAACTAATTTTTTCCCTTAAATTGATGCTAGATAACATACTTGTTTATTTATGGGCATAAATATTTTTCATATTTGATTTAATTAATTAATTAACAAGATAGTCTTCTATTTAAAATTTCCATAAATGTTACTAACTTTCAGAGGCCCTGCTTTTCCATTTTGCACACGGTCCCTAAAATGTAGAAACGGGCCTGATTCTAGTCGACGATTAGAGGAACTTTTTCTAACGGTTCCCGAGTTAGTCGATATCTGGCATAGGCAAGGGGGATTTTTCTCCAAGATACTCGGATTTTTCCTCCCGTAAACTGAAGAAAATCGACTGTAGAACCAACACTATTTTCAGATATTAAAAACTATTGTAGTAGGATTAGGTACCACGAGATGTTGGCACTTGTTAGTCGTCTCTTCATTGCGTGCCGCTTAATAGTAATAGCTTTCGGCCAGCTATCTCTGTTTGGCTACAAGTGGGAACTGCCCACTAAGTCTCCAAATGTTAGATACGGATAAAATGGCCTCATCTACTCCCTATACGGGAATAAATACGTTAGCTGATTTTTTTTGATTGTTTACAAGGATTTTCCATAAATAACCTAAAACAAGCACGGACTCGCGAAGACAACATTATCCTTTTTGAGCCTTTAGGCTAAAACCCTCAAACAATAATGTTTCGTATGCTAGAGTTAGAAAATAAATCAGCAAATACAGCTAACATATTCGGCTGATGATTAGTCCGTTTGAAACAAATTACTAGGATCCCATTTTTTTCAGTTAAATCTAATTAATTGGTTCCTCTAAAGCAATCTTATCAAGCCTGTGTAGCTCAGTGGGAATGGCGCTTGTGTTCTCAGCGCTTGGTCGCTATAAACTGGGACAGGTTCAAGTCTAGTCACCGACTGGAGGAACTTTTTCTGAGCCTTTCTTCGACCGGTTCCCTAGTTAGTCGTTCTCTGGCAGGGGCAAGCGGATTTTTTCTCCCGGTAACTTTGGCTTTTCGTTCCGTAAACTCAAGAAAATCGATCGTAGTATCATATACTACCCACATTTTTTCAGATAGTAATATATTCTGTTATGGTTAGGTACCAAGAGCTGGCAGCACTTTTTTGCCAGCCTCTTCATCAGTGGCAGCTTGTAATTAGAGATAGACATGGGCCAGCTATCTCTCATTGGCTACCGGTGGAGATTAAACTGCCCACTTAGTCTCTAAAATCCAGATAGGTATAAAGGCCACGCCTACTCCTTATAAGGGAATAAAAGGCGTTAGCTGATTTTTTTAAGCAATCTTCTAAAAAACAAATACTGTACTGTAATGCTCAAATCACCAAAATCAGATATCAACTACGTCTAGAAGTAACGCAACGTTGGAGAGGCCTAGCAAAGCGACTAATTCATATAAGTAACAAGTAAGAAAATTCATTCAATTCTTTTAAAATTACTCATAGCTCAACACTATGACTACAATATTGACATGTAACAAAAATTAATAGATTATTACTGGTAAAACCATTACTACGACCAGCAAAACATAAGATACATAAATATTCAGTCACATTCTTCAATGTTCTATTCAATAAAGTTCATATACAATTAACTCATGATAACATCAAATTCTCCAGAGACTGTTATCATTCATTGCTCGAAATATTTTTCTAAGGATTTTCCTTAAAAACGCAGAAATCAAGTTTCTCCACTCTTGCCATAAATATCCATAATTAAAAGAAACACACGTATTAACCACAGTGAAAATTATTTACTTGTAAATATTTCATCCTAAGTATCTTAGGACATCATCAGTACAGCAGTTTAAAACAATAATAGGATAACAATATCCTATAGAATCTCATTAAACGTGCGTAACGTGTTACAAAATAATAATAATAATAATAATAATAATAATAATAATAATAATAATAATAATAATAATAATAATAATAATAATAATAATAATAATAATAATAATAATAATAATAATAATAATAATAATAATAATAATAATAATAATAATAATAATAATAATAATAATAATGAACGTTTATACAAAGAAAGTTCTGAAGCCCTACTACACAGACTTAACTTAAACCGCAACGACGTTCTTACTGTTCCTAAAGTATGGGAAATTTTCATACAAAATTGTGTTAAATAATTAATTTTTTTTTTTTTTTTTTGTAACACGTTACGCACGTTTAATGAGATTCTATTGTAATCATGCGTCCTAACTGTATGTTATCCTATTATTGTTTTAAACTACTGTACTGATGATGTCCTAAGATACTTAGGATGAAATATTTACAATTAAATAATTTTCACTGCAGTTAAAACGTGTGTTTCTTTTAATTATGATCGCACCATAGATTTCGTTATGAGATCAGCTAACGCCTTTTTATTCCCGTATACGTGGAGTAGGCGAGGCCATTTAGCCCTATCTAACTTTTGGAGACTGAGTGGGCAGTTCTTATTTAAAAAAAATAAATAAATATCCATGTTTCACATCAGCAGGTAACAAATGGACGAATTATCGGGTGATATATTTTTACTTTAGTCTTCGACATTATGTATGTTACAAGAGTGTAATTAACCTAATCTTTTAAATGATGTACCCATGACAGTGTGTTAACATATTTCAAAGATAATGAATAATATTCCAGAGGGATGTATGGAAAGAAACGAGTGCTTAGGAATAATTCTTAGAAATAAGCTTATTTCTTAGAAATTCAAAGAATGGATGGAACTGTATAAAAGAGAGACAGATTGCATTTAAATGGTTTTACTGTGAAAAAATCCTTGAATACAAATCCGTGGGGAAGAGATCAGTTGGAAGACAATAAGAAGAATGGAATGAGACTGTAACAGGCCTCGAGGCCTAATACAAGATAGGAAGATGATGATGGGACTAGGAACGTTGCCATAAGACACCAACGACACTCGTAGTTGTATTATTCCAATTCTGATTTCTATTTTTAGTGCATTTTTCTGCTATAGCGCTAGACATCTCAAAGAAAGATTGTTATATATTCAGTTCACATCGTCGAGTTAGTGAAATTTTTCTACAACTTTCGTAGACCAGTTCCCTAGATAGTCGATGTTTGACACAGAGAAATAAGGTTTTCCCTCCAGGAAAATCAGCTTTTTAATCTCTTAACTTAAAACGTCGACTGTGGAATTTGCCATACTTTTTTCCCCTCCAATTCTTCAAGAAGCAAAATAGCAGACACATTTCTTCTCTCCAGTCACTTGAGCCTACATATGACACACTCATATCAGGTCGTGATTTATTTATGTGCTGGGTTGATTTAAAAAAAAAACATATTAGACTTTTGGATAAGATGACCGCACTTGTGTGCTATAATTTTTCCGATCTTCCAGGGGTCATATCTGTTCTTTAATTCAATTCGCTACTTGCACACAAAACATCCAACGACAATCCATTCAAATCAAGCACTACTCTATGAGAGAAAAATTTAGCCCTAACCCCCTTCCTGACAGCATTTATTCTCAATTTCATGGATGCCCTTGCATCCTTTCCTCATCCTCCATATAATGAAAAATTCCATCTACTTTTAGAAACTTTTAGAAGTTTGTCAGTCTCAATCATATCACTCCTCTTTCTTCTGTTTGCTAGTGTCTGCAGCCAACAAATTCCCAATCTCTTCATAATCTGTATTCCACAATCCTGATATAATTTTTGACATTCTCCTTTGCTCTCTCATATTCTCTCACTCTCTCTCCACTGTATATCAGAATCACCATGGAATCCAGGAGAGCAGACCTACCTACCTATTTTTGCATCATCATCATCAAATAGCTGTATGTTGCATGCCAAATCGTTAGGTAGGCTGCAATATTGAATAACAGTAGATCAAGGACTGATCCTTGAGCCACACCACTGGTTACTTTGACTCTTTCAGATTCACCCCCCCGTATGCCACTTTTTGATATCTGTCAGTCAGCCATCCTCTTATCCATGCAAATATTGTATAACTCATTTTCTCCAATTTATGCAACAGTCTACCATACTGTATTCTGTCAATAGCCTTAGCAAAATTCAAAAGTGTCATGGTGTATCCATTCTCTTTGTCTATTTCAATGGTAACATTACAGAATGCAAACAAGTTGATAAAATATCATCTTTCCTTAGTTAACATTTGTTCATCGCAAAGTAGAGATGCTCTGTCAACCCATTTCTGAATGCAAGCCTTGACCAACTTTTCCAAAATCATCACCACCACTACTCGTGAGATACTGATTGCCCGATAATTGGATACATCGATCTTTCCACCACCCTTGTGGAATGGGATTATCATACATTCTTTCCACTTCTGTGAAATCGTCCCTGTTCTTAGGCTCAAATTATATAGCCAGTTCAGCTGAACTCTCTTTTAGCATCCATGCTAATATCTCATCATTTCTTATTGCAGAATTTTTATTCAGTTTGTGCAAGAGCTGTAGTAATTTCTCCTTATATACATATGCGTTTTTCATAAGAGGGTTATTGGCTGCTCATTAGTTGAACTATCGCTTCTACATCAATCACCCACATACTATCTGCATTCAGTAGAGTTATTCTTTCAAATTCATTCTTTCTTTTACTTGAGCATATTGATTTGGGATTGTCTTTAGGTTGCAGATACAGTTCTTTCCATATTCAGACTTAGTTTTATGTACAACAGTTATGACTCTTCTGGCCTGCTGCTTATAATTTTCATAGCGGACATCATTCTCATTCACACGGTATTCCCTCCAAATTAGCCTTTTCTTACGAAACTCTTGCTTCATAAGATTACTCGTCCATTTGACTCCTACCCTATTTATTCTTCAAACCTTCGGGACACATTTTGATATCACATCATTTAAGTATTTTTTAAACACTTCTATGCACTGTCGATATCCTTCCCATCCAATAACTGATACCATGGCATAGAACTTAGCATGCCCTTCATATGGTCATAATTTCCTGCTTTGTAGTTCAACATGTAACCTTTTCTGAATGGAACATTCATAAACTTTTACACTTCCCAAGTGAGTGCCGCATTATCACTGTCCAACCGGAGGCAGAATAGTTACTCGTACGTCTTTTAATTCAACCCCCCACCTCTGACACTATAAACTCTTCGACTTCGAGTTCCTTCTGTCACATGCTGCTTGGGTATTATTATTATTATTATTATTATTATTATTATTATATGGGCATCTCCATGGAGTCAGAAGACTCATCGCGGGAGACCCAAACTATCAAAACAATATCTATCATACCCCTTCTTGAACTCATTATCTCACAAAAAAATTATCTGACATTATTAATATTATCTGACAAAAAAAAGTGGATCACAAGAATGTTAAGCTCCAATAAAAAAAAAGTTAAAAAGTTGCTCCTGATTAGTACAGTAGCATCTCGCTAATCCGAACCTCTTTAGTCCGAACCCTCCAGTAATCCGAACTGTGGTTTTAAAGAAAAAAAAGGTTTTATTACGTATTATTATATTTTGTGTACTACTATTTTTATTTAATAATTATTATTTTAATCATTATTATTTATTTTATTATTATTACAGTACAGTAGTTTTTTTTTCATACTGTCGATTGTACGGTTACACTGTAGGTCTATTTTGATTTATTGTGTGTTCACGTTTGCTTTTTTATACTGTACAGTACGTACTATATTGTCGGCATGAATCACCGCTGTCTAGAGTCATGGATAAAACTGTGGCCTTCTAGAATTTACGAAGATAACTACGGTGATACACAAAAAAGCGGAAATTAAAAACGTGCATAATTTGGTTAAAAATATAAATCCAGATGTTGAAATTTCACAAACAGATGTTACGGAATGGATTATAGGTAGAACCGAAAGTGAATTCGAAATCAAATCAGATGCTGAAATTATAAATATGACGCTATAGAATGAATTAGAACACGATGATGACAATAAAGAACTAGAAGGAAAAAAAAGTAAAACATGGAGAGGCAGTTGACAGTTTTAATGTGTGTATAGAATGGGCTAAGCTGAATGATACGCCATTCCACAAAATTTTATTGCTAATGCAGCTCCGAGAAGAAGCATTCGAAAAAAGTTTAGTTTCTAAGAAGCAAAAGAAAACCAGTGACTTTTTTACAAAGAAATCAAAAACTTTTTTTTGGTGTTATTTTGTGAATTTTTTTTTTTTTTGTGTTATGTACAAAAAAGTGATATTTTTTTACGTAAATTAAGTTATGTACTGAACTATGCAATTTAATTAAATCAGAATCCTCAACATTACAGGTACACACAAACTAATTTTTTTTTCTAAAATAAACTTGTGTACTGTATTATTTTTTAATTTTTATATTACAGTAGATTAGCAATTTTTCTATCAATTACTTCATTTATTTACAGAATTAAATTGATGTACCATTAGAATCTGATTATTTTTGTCTTAAACTCTAGTTATTGTTGTCTCTTGGGAGAAAATTCACTAATCCGAACTTTTCGCTACTCCGAACGATCGCGGTTTTTATTAGTTCGGATTAGCGAGATACCACTGCATTTATTTTAATAACGTGCTATTAAAATATTAAAATTCTTTATTAAAAATTTATTTTAATGAAGTAAGAAATAACGTTCATTATATACACATCTGGTAATATTTTGTTAGAATTTTCATCTAGCGGTAGAAAATATAACTAAATTACCCATCATTCCACATGTTCCCGTTGTGTTGCTGGAGAAGGTATGATTTTGTACTTGATTTGTTTATAAATTTTGGTATAATATTATAATTTTGAAAAGTTATGTAAGTAGTATATATAAGTTACTGTTTGCATTTATGTGTTAAGTAGCCAATGACAATTTATAATGGATTTTACTTTTAATTTTGTTTGATTGAAATGGATTATGTTGTACGTGTACAGAGCTAATAACCGTGTACTGCGGCCTTAAGACAGATTTAATATATCTTCATTGTAGGTTCTGAGTGAAACAGTCACTTTCTTATAAAAAGTGTTCATGATGTGTTTTTGAGGGAGGAGACGTTTCCATTCTAATATTTTCTGGTTTTATATGCGAATAGATGAATGAGACGAAATGATTGTCTGCAGTTTTGCATAATATCAGTTTGATAGTGTACTAGTAAGGAGTTTTATATCTTTAATATAATTTACAGAGTATATAGTAAGTGAAAATATATAGAAAGTGAAACGGCTTCGCACTCTAGCGAAGCATTTTCTGTTGTATCTTGTATGGAAATAGCAGTTTTTTTTTTTGTTTTTTTTTTATGATTAGTCCAGAAGAGAGTGATGGTCTATGCAAAGTAATGCGATTCTCTGTTAGTAGTTGTTAGAGGAGTGTGGTATACAAGAAACAGTAAAGTGATACGCTTCTACTGGAAATTTTTTCTGCTTATTTTATAAAACCAAGATTAGCAACCACCAGTATGGATTCCACCAATCTAGATACACAGCTACCTTGTAGCCTACCATTACCCATCCCTGGATTTGTGCTGTGAAAAGGTTTGGAGAAACATCCTGTCATCCTAGGCATCTCCATGGCTTTCGGTCATGTTTTGGTACGGCTTGCTTAGCTCCCTGGTTGTTTACTGCCTGTCATGATGGGCGTCTCTTCAATCTTTGCCACCAATGCAGGATCTTTGTGGCAAAGCTTGAAGATAGCATACTCCATCCTGTTTGTTTGACAAACCATGTAGTTTTTACATCCCAAGAATAAAGATAATCTATAACCATTGTCTTCTCCATACCATCCTTTAGGGCAGTGCTTCCAAAACTTCTGGATGTCAAGGTCCCCTTTGCAAAAATTAAAATATTTCACGGCCCCCCCCCCCCTCGAAAAAAAAATCATAATAGAGAGATATATTATTATAATATTTATTGTATTTATATTCAGTACAAAACATACACAGCAAATATTGCAAAAATCAAATGCATATATTACATTTTTTGCCTCTTACCGTTTGGTTCTGAAGACGATGCGGGCTGTTCTGGTAAGTTTTGTTATGGGTATATTGATGTACAAGTTATGCATTTTGCTACAAAACAATCTTGAGTATTAAAACACAACACAGAAACCCTGACTGCATATCTGGTATTATTATTATTGCATGTGAACCATCATGGAGCGAATACTCGTTGAGAGACCCATGCTATCCACACCATATATCATACCTCTCCTTGAACACCCATTGACCAGCAAAGTACTTAAGAGTACTTTGCTGGTACTTAATTACTTCACCACTCTCCAAGCAAAATATATAATCCTCACATCTTCACTCTTACCCAATTTCTAGGATGACCTTTTGTTCTTCTCCCATCAGTCCTTTAAACCCTTTTAATAACTTTTGCCTCAATTTGTCATAAATTGAGTTTTTAGCTTTTTTTTTTTTTTTTAGCTGAATTTTCTTATTCCATGAAACTTAGGAAAGCAGACCTGCATGATCTGGAGGTGGCCATATCAGGGCCTTATAAACTGTAACATTCTCATATTTGCTTGTTAGCGTGTTTTTCTGTAATCAAGTAATCCTGTAAATTGTCTTGGTCATCTTTGCAATATGCCCTCTCTACTTGCTTATCCATCAATGTTGTACGCAGCTTGTAATCTTTTTATCCCATACTGCATAACTTTACACTTTCCCATATTAAACTGGTACCCATTATCTTTTATCCATACTGCCATCATAGTTACTGAAGCTCTTACCAGCTCTCTTCACCTTGATTAACTGTTATACTACCAATTTTGTATCATCAGCAAACATCTGATTATTTTCCTTATATCATTTTCTAATATAAATTATAAATTAAATATATTAATATTAATTAATAAATAGTATTAATAATAAATGAATATAAATTAAACAGGATTGGTCCAAGCACAGCTTTGTAGCACACCACTACACTTTTCTTCTGGATTCTGCTTATCATATCCATATTAGAGCATCATATTCATTCCTACTTCATTCCATGTGATATCCTGTTATAAAATCCAGCAGTATCATATATAGTCATTCCCAGCCAAGCTGTGGGTCATAAAAAAAGAAGTGAGTTATTAAACATGACTATCCTTCATCAGCAATTTTCAGGCAGTGTGCCACAAGATTTTGATATAAAGGAATAAAAATTGATGTAAAAGAAGTTTCTTTTGCACATTTTACCTACAAAATATATGAGGAGTCATAATGTTTATGTTGCATTGAATGGAACTGTTAACAATGAAAGAAAATTTATGATTATATTGGTATAATATAATCATAATTATTATTATAGATATGTAAGATTGTTTCAATGCAATTTGGTTTGCATTTATATCTAAGCTTTTAATTTTCTCTGCCCATTGTCAACTTCTTTTTTTTTTTGACAGTGTTGCTATAAGGTAACAATATCTTTCATATATTTCCATGTTTTGTTCTACAATCTCTTGGGATGTGCCTGGTAGCAGACCTTGATGAACTTTTCATAATTTTCTGGTCTGGATGAAATGTTGGGCAAGTTTATGTCTAATTCTCTTGAGAACTGTTTCCGGTTAGCTTTCTTAAAATTCAAGCATGTTCTAAGTGGGATCTCTTCAAGTTGGACTGGTGGAAAACTTGCAGCATTATTGGTCTATGTTATGAACTTGGGATTAGTACAAGTACCTGTTTAGTGCACAGATTAGCTATTCTTTTACTAACAAATCCAAAATAAGTGACCATTGTCTGCCAGTACAATGGAGATTATTTGTCATTTGGCTTTATTTCAAGTGAAGATAATCCAGCATGTCCCATATATGTTGTATGTGATGAAAACTCAATCTAATGAAGCAATGGTTCCTAACAAAATGAAGAGAGCTCTGAACACTCTTAATAAAAGTATACAAAGAAAGCATGAAAATATTCTTACTTGCATCAACAAAATTAACGTTTTCAAACAAAAGCTTACTCTTTGTTTGAAGAGTAAGTTTTTGTTTGAAAGCAAGAGCCAGAAGAGAAAACACAGCAGAAATGTTTGATCTGACAGAAGGTTGCAGACCAGATAAAATCTTATAATTCTTATAAAATCTTATAAAAAGTTTAATATTGCTTAGCAAAAATATTGAAAAATATTTTCTCTCACTTGATATATCATCCTTAGATTGGGTAAGAGATTCATTTGTCTTAAGTGCATGTCAGTTGGCAAATTTAAACACTGCAGAAGACGACAAGCTAATGGAAATAAGGAATGACAGAGGATTAAAATTTAAACATTCGACAGATACTATTTCATTCTGGTTGTCTCTTCGAAGTGAATATCCCATTATCACACACACGAAAGGCAATTGAAGCACTTCCTTTCTCCACTTCATAGTTGTGTGAAGCTAGCTTTTCTGCAATGAACACTAAACAACAACAATAACTTGCAGCTTGAAACCTTGGAAGAAGATTTGAGCGTATGCCTATCTACAATCCGAACTGATACAAGGGACATACTAAAACAACGCCAACCTCAGGTGTCATTGCTTTAAAAAATACATTTATGTTATATGTATGTATATTAGAAAAAATTAATAAATAATTACTATCATAAATAAATGGGATTTCAAAGAGATGTTTCAAAAAGAGGGTTGGTTCATAAAGAGGGTTACGATAGGTTTTGTCTTTATTTGAAACAGTCGATATATTTCTTAATACTTGAATGGTGTGCCGTAGCATTTTAGTAATTAGTTTTAGTGTGCCATATGATAAAAAAGGTTGAAAACCACTGCCCTTCACAAAGCCACTATAGACTGTCACATTCTCATTTGCCCGTTCCTGAATTCTCTCTTTCACCAACTTTTCCAACACCTTTACCACCACTCTTTGGTCTATAATTTGATACTGCAATCTTGGAGCCTCCTTTATACAGCAGAACTATTTTGCCCTCCTTCCACTCCTTTGGGACATGACCAGAGTTGAAACTATGAGATTCTATGAGAATTGCCAAGAAGGTGTCCTAATAAATTACTAATTATATGAAGAGCCAAAGGCTTCAATTCGGCAACATGAACTTATTTAAGTTACCCTTAACTTATTACATCCCATATTGTTTCTTAGCCAAATAAGAAACTCAAAAGAGTTTCATGCCGAATATAGAAACTATATAAAGTTCAGCAATTCCAAGCATAAGCAAATACCTGGATAGCAACACCTGACCTATTTGGTAGTGCAAACTGAGGCAACTCATGAGACACATTCATGGCAATTCTCATAGAAGGGATGTAAGTTCTGTTTGCTACAAACTTGGTATTAACCTCAATACCAAGATATCAGTAAATCCTCAATAAAGGTTGAAACCGGTCTGGGTAGTGACCTTCTCTCATAATGTAGAACAGTAATACAGCTCCTAGGAGCTAAGTTCACATTATGGGTAAATACCGAGAATAGTGATCGGAGCTTGCTCCACCTTTACTATGAGTTGTCTCAGTTTGCACTACCAAATGGGTCAGGTGTTGCACTATCCAGATATTTGCTTATGCTTGGAATCGCCAAACTTTATATAGTTTCTATATTCGGCTAAGAAACAATATGGGATGTAATATCCCTTAACTTAAATAAGTTCATGTTGCCGAATTGAAGCCTTTGGCTCTTCATATAATTAGTTAAAAATATTCATATTCATGGTTGATAAAATGTGTCAATAAAAAGCTACAGCTTAGAAAGATCCAAAATCCTTAGGTATCTAATCAGTACCTTTAGGGTACTGAAATTGAGGATTTTAGATCTTGTAATTGAGTCAGAACAAGAACAGACGAAAACCCACTCTTTTGGTTTAAGAGTAGATCTAGAAACTGCTCTTGAGAACAAACACAGAACTTCTTTAAGTTTCTTCATACTTATAAAGAAGATTGGAAATTAGTTATCCCAGTATGAATCTTATCTTATCCAGTTTGGGTGCTGTCAGAAATAAAACTGAAAGAAAAGGATTATTTTTTTGCAAGAAATAAGACACAATTGAAATGAATTAAATCGATTAAAGAATGATTTGGCGATTAGAATTAAAGGTAAGTTTTAAAATTGAGAAGTTATTGTAGAGGTTTTGGTGATTCATATATCAAAGTATCAAATGAGAAAGGGATGCCATGTGCTGTACTGTTATCAGCAAGACTATAAAAAAATTAAAAGAAAAAATTAAAGATCTTCAGGAGTCTGCAATGATGGTTTCCTTTATCTAGTTTCACTGTTTAGAGATATACCACATCAAGAAACTGCAGCTTCTATATATATAAGGAACAGGTAGGTGAAAGAATGGAATCTTGTGGAACTCCAGCATTAGTGTCATAGTTTCATGATACAAATCCATCCACTGTCACATGTAATATGACATTGGATGGGAGCTAATTTCATAAGTATGTGTATGAAATTCTATCAGATGCTTAAGAAATATTAAGACCAACCAATTTGAGAATACACTTTTCTTGGCATTTTTCAAATGTGGGTGAGGTTGATCATAGTGGCAGAAGCTGATATGGAGAGTTATTTATTAGATGAGTAGCTTCAAGGTGGCATAAAAGTTGAGTTACTAGACATTTAGTAGAGACATATGTGTTAGACAGTATAATTTATAGCCTTCCTAAAATACTGTACATTAAGAGAGACCTCCAGAGTCAGGAAATCAGTGTGAGATGTCATACCTGTTCTTGAGCTCATTCACACACACAACATCTAACAGTAATCCATTCCAATTATGCACCACTCTATGAGAGAAAAATCTAGCCCTGCTCTCTATAAATGAAAAATTCCATCTACTGAAATTCTGCATAACACTTTCAGAAGTTTATAAATCTCAATCCATATCATCCCTCTTTCTCCTGTTTGCTAGTGTCTGCAGCCTACGAATTCTCAGTCTGTCTTCATAATCAGTATTTCACAATCCTGATATCGTTTTGACTCTCTACTGATCAGCCCATGCACAGTAGTTCAAGTGAGGCCTTGTAAAGAGACAAAATGACTTCCTTATCCTTATATGTGAATGTTCATTTCAGCACTGCAATTATCTTTTGAGTTGTATTTGCAATCTTTGCTATATGACTCTTGATCTTCAACTTCTATCTACTAAAACTCCAAGAGCCCTATCCTGATCAGTTTTTCCTAGCATAATTCACACCAACATAATATGATATTGGATATCAAATCATACCTTACATTTATTAACATTGAACTGATACCATTTTCACATGTCCATGATTCCAGCCTATTCAGATCCTTCTGCAAACTGAATATCAGAAGCACCCCTGATTACCCTACCTCTCTTTGCATCAGCATATAGCTGTATGTCGCATGTCAAATCCTTCCCATTGTCATTAGCATACAGATTGAATAAAAATTGACCAAGGATTGATTAAAAATGGTCCTTGAGGCACATCACTCGTTACCTTATTCAGACCCCCATATACCACTTTTTATGTCAGTCTGTCAGCCATCCTTTTATCCATGCCAATAGTTTATAACCCAATCTCATATCCAATTTATGCAACAGTCTTCCATGCTGTATTCTTTCAAAAGCCTTAGCAAAATTCATAAGTATCATGGTATATCCATTCCCCTTGTCTAACTCAGGGTAATGTTATAATAGAATGTGAGCAAGTTGCTAAAGCATGACCTTCCCTTAGTAAACCCATGTTTGTTGCAAAATAGGGATTCTCTGTCAATCCATTTCTGAATGCGACATAACAGTTATGACACAATTCCTGTCATATCAGGAATTTGATGTTATCTTGCGTGTTCAATGCTTTACTCCTTAGTACATACTTGCTAATAGACATAAAATTTCACTCATTGCAACTGGTGAAAAAAAAATCCACCTTGGAAAATCGCAGTAAAAAATCACCACGAACACCCATTTTATTGTCAGTTTGCAGAAGGAACATTTCTACTTTGTTTCACTAATTGATAATGCCAATCAAATAGCCAATCAGTCACAACATTACACACCCATGTATTGTTGCTCATTATTGGTGTATATGCATATTTTAGACTGCAACAACTCTGAACTGCAGCCCACTCATAATATAGCTTTAAAAAGTATGCATATGTGTGCGCGTGCATGCACGAGCATGCCCCTGTGTTCTCCAGACAGAATTGGAATTGTGGATTCTTGAAGGTGCAACTTTGTTGGTTTATTTTATATGCAATAAGTGAATATCATCATACTAATTTTCCCAAGCATGCAGTCAGTGGTTATATCTGACTGCAGGAGAATAAATCACATCCTTTGATTTAGTAACAAATAATTAAAAACTGCTTCTCTTGATAAGTTTTTTGATGATCTTATATAATTAACCTTCTGAATAGTGTGTGTTTATATATATAATTTATTTCTTTTAGTAGTTAGTTATCAACATGTCAGATGTAAAAGCAGAGAAGAAAAAGGAGAAGAAGGATCAAAAGGAGCAACCACCAGAAATCTCTAAAAACAGAGAACTTCTGAAGCCTGGAAGGTATTCTTTTATTTTATGATTCTCCCTTCTGTATATGGTGATAGTAGTCATGTAATAAAGTTTTAGCTAATAAGTACTGTTTTGATGTATAATGGTTTTGATTAGTAGTATTAATCAAAATTTCACTAGTAGGAATGTTCTTTCTGAATGTTTGGTTTCTGAAGTAAGGTTCCTTATTATCTAACCCAAATACACTCATACCCCGAAGTTATGCGGTAGGTGGGACCAACAAAAAGCGCATAAGTCGAATTTGCGTAACTCGGGTATAATTTTGCATTCAAACATACAAAATATTAGTTAATTGGGACCTGGGACCAAAGGTTTACAAAAACACCTATCATTTTTAAGAAATATAATCATAATTGTAGTTTTTCGTATGTAAAAAAAAAAATTAAAGTTATTTCGATGTCAATGGTTTCATAAAATCTAATAGATTTGTCTGACGGCATAATGTCTTTTTCTTGTCATGCAAAATTTCTTCATAGCAAGCTAATGATTTTTTTATTCCTTACCTTGTGGCTACAATTCGTTCCTCGTTAGAATCTATGTCCTCCAAAATCTGTAAACCTTTCTTTTATGATTGTTCTTACTGTGGATTCCTGTAGATCAAACTTCTTTGCTAGCTCACAAATTTTCATTCTGCTGTCAAAATCCTTAATAATGTTGAGTTTTGTTTCCAAAGTTAATGTTTTTCTTTTCTTGCTAGCTGTAGAAGAATCGGACTTACTTCCTTTGGACGACATTATTATTTTTTATGTGATAAAATTTTTATCAAGAACATAACATTAAACAATTGCAAGGTTAGTAAACTATAAAAATCGTGTATGAATGGAGACCGCGCGAAACACATTAGTGCTTGTTCACAGCATGTGCAACACTGGTGAATGCGGCCGGCGCCGGAAAGATACGACTAGTGGTGAAGCGGGACAGGAATACGTACATATATGAAACCGCATAACTCCGGATTCGCGTAAGTCGGGATATGACTTTATACCCAAATGTACATACATTTACCTTTTTCTGTGGATGACATTCACATTAAAAAATTGCAGTAGATCTCAACCTGTCTTGAATAACATTCGTTAGAGCAGATTGTAGAAATTACTGGTATAGTATTATAGCAAATAGTTTGCTTTAAAAAATTCACTGAGTTTGTTATGGTGTTTGCTATAGTGAGAGTTGACCACACTTTAGAATAAAAAAAAAAGTTGTCTTTTATTACTTTATTTGTTTATAGTACTACACTTATTCTACAGACAAGATTTTTAGTGAAACTAAAACCACCAATGGATGTTAATTGCAATATTAAAAACGTTACGAACAAATATTTAAGAGACTAAGGGTAATGTAATGCTTGACATAAAGGTACAGCTTTGACAGTTAACTGTTCTGTAATCATTTTGACTATAGTTAGTTCTGCTTGATATTCATGTCATTCCACTTCTAAAAAATGCCTTTAGCAAGTGGTAGTATTGAAAATAAATGTGGAGAATATTAATTTTATTTATTTTTTTCAATATGAATCCCACCCACAAAAAAAAATTTGACATGAGTTAGATAATCAGGAAAATCTTACTTTAGAGAACCAAACCTAGAACTTATTTTAAGCAACGTAAGTTCTCAAAAATGCATGATAATGATCTAACCCCACTCAGATATTCACAAACATTACTGCTTGCAGTGGGACCTCTCTTTCTCTTCAAATATACTGCTGATGTTCTCCTCTTCACATCAGTCATAATCTTGACCATGTTCCCTCTTCTACAGGTTGACATTCTCTCATCCACTCTACCTTGAAGAACCAGGCTCAGTAGTGATCACAAGTTTTATGTGGAACAAGGAATGAAGACATTCATTCCATTAATGAGGCTTATTTCATTTATTCAGTTTGGAGCAGGTTTTTGGATCAGGAGAACAGAAACATTAATGAGGCTGTGGAAGAGAGGCAAAGGAATCCAGGAGATTGCCATTTGGCACTGCGCTTGGCTGATTTTCATGATTTCTGTGCCTCTCTTCCATGGTCTGATTACTGTTTCTTTTCTCCTAATCTAAACATTTCTCCAACCAGATAACTGAAATAATTCTTGCTGGATACCAGACTTCTAATATTTAGAAAGTGGTGATTTTCAAACACATTGTGGCTCTCATATATACCATTTGACACTGGACTTTTTTTTTTTTTTTTAGAAACATGTATAAGAGATGGATTCCTTAAATGTCAACATTCTTTGACATGAAAAATCTTATAATAGCATAGAGATACGGCATATTAAAAGACTTCTGTAATCTAAGTCCCAACTGTCATTTTCCTGTTATTTGAAATACATTCGTTCTGAATCTTCAAGCCATGCCTATAAGAGAAGATGTTTCCCCAAGGTTTTTGTCTTAAGTGTGACACCTTTTTCCACCAAAGTAACCTCATTTAATGAACTCAATGAATATCTGTCAAGACTCCAGCATTATTAGATCGTATATTTCTGTCTTCTAAGGAACTTTTTACTGTATCAATCCACCTATGTCTTGGTCTTCCTCTGGATCTTTTCCTGTCAGCATGGCAGAGAACACTTGTTTTGCTAATCTTTCCTCTCCCATTCTGTTTAAGTGACCATACACCTGAGATTAACTCTTCCTACACATTCCTGGATGCTGACAATGTCAAGTTCTTTCCTAATATCCTCATTTTTAATTTTTAATATGATATTACCATTGATGCCATCTGTTCACACCTCTAATCTTTCTCAGGATTCTCATATCTGCGGTCTCTAGTCTTTGGTCAAGTGTTTCACTTCTGACCCAGCTGTCAGATCCATAAGTTAAAACTGGTTTGAACACTGTCTTGTATACAGCTAATTTAGTGTTCCGACTAATTTCTCTCTTATTCCATATGAATTTATTCAATTGACTTCCTACCATACCAGCTTTGCTGATTCTGTTGTCTATTTCTATATTTAATTTACCATCTTCAGTAAAAATTGTGCCTAAGTAGCTGAAATGTTTTTTACTTGTTTTATAGGTTCTCCATTCACGATGCAGTTGATATTTTCAACGTTTCTGCTTATTTTCATTGTCTTTGTCTTTTTAAGGCTGACTTTCATACCATAACTATTACAACAGTTAATCACTTTAGTCAGGGAATCTTGCAGATTTGTAGTGGATTTATTTAGAAGTATAACATCATCTGCATAAAGCAGAGAGCTGAGATTAACATCTCTAATTTTGATATTATTATGTCGTGACAATTCCTTAATTTTATATTTTTATTGTTCCTATTTTATTAGTCTTAAATTATCACCGTGTAGTGTTATCACTTTAACTATATACAGTAGAACTCGGTTATAAAGAATTCCACGGGACCGCATATATTTGTTCATAATAACCGTTATTTGTTATATCCAAGAAGGTCATAATTTGAGCGAATTAAAAATGTTTTCAGATTTTTCTCAGCATAGGTATATTGGGTAACATAAATACACATGTGCATACATACATATAAAGAACAAAAATTTATTTTTAAAACTTCACATTTTTACATAAAAAATCATCAAGCGTGCTTTGCTTTGCACAAGACACATATTTCATACGTTTGAAATTGTTCCTTATACCACTAAGATGCTTGCATGTGTCATCTGAACTTACAGATCGCGATTCCATAAATCTTGTTAAAATATGTAAAGCACTTTCTGCTTCACACCAGGTTACGGTTTTTTCATCATTGCTATTTTCTTCCTCGGAGTCACTACTACTATTATCTTCTGGTGTATGAGAGATTTGTTTTAAGATGTCAGCGTCTGTCGGTATACCCGAAGTTGCAACGCCATTATCAATGTCTATAAAATCATCAATCTCTGCGCATGTTTCAAAATTGTTCAAGTTTCGCGCTTTTAACTACGCTGATAACGGTAAGTTATCCTCTTCAGATTCGCACTCGTATTCCGCAAGACCAGCTTTCTTAAAACAGTTTTGTATCGTAGACGATGACACCAAATTCCAAGCATCACTCATTAAACGTATTGCGTTGAAGTGCACTGATCTTCGAGTCGTAAGCATAAGCATTTTCCACGGATTTTTCTCTGCATTCTATCAGTTTCAAGACTAACAGACAATGAAAATGGGATTTAAAACATTTAATTATGCCTTGATCAAGTGGTTGCAAGACAGATGTCACATTCGGTGGCAAAAAAACAAGTTTTATGTTTGTTAAATTAGCCACTACAGGATGGGCAGGACAGTTGTCTATCAATAACAAAATTTTCCGGTTTTCACTACGAAAATTTTTATCCCACTTGCGAATTTCATTTTCGAAAATTGAAGATGTCATCCAGGCCTTCTTATTCACTGTATAATCAACAGGAAGTTTCTTTATGTTTTTAAAGCATCTAGGCTTTGCCGATTTTCCAATTACAAGAAGCTTTCTTTTATCGCTATCAGTGTTGTTCGCACAAACTAAAGCTGTGAGTCTATTTTTGATAAGTTTTCCGCCAATGCACTTTTTGTTTTTAAATTGAAAAGTTTTTCGGGCATTAAATTATAAAAAAAAACCCTGCTTCGTCTGCATTATAAATGTTGTTGTATCCATACCTTCGTTTGATGTCTGGCCATACATTCTTGATCCAGTCAGAAACAACGTTTTTGTCAATGGACAATGCCTCGCCACTTACTTTTGCGTAGACAGTATTGTTTCTGTTCTTAAAGCGATCAATCCACCCATTGTTGCATTTAAAATCGCTATAACCAAGTTGAACAGCAAATTTTTCGGCTTCAACTTTCAAAATAGGTCCACTAATAGGTAAGCCAGCGGTTCTTTGTACTTTAAACCACGAAAGAAGTGCCTCGTGAACGTCACTTTTATTACACTTTTTAAGTTTTTTACACTGCGATAAATTGTTTTCAAAAGCTTTCAGAGTCAACTCGCGATTCTTCCAAATCGTTGATATTGTAGATGGGGACAAACCATACTTCTTTGCTACTATCAGATTTGATTGGCCACTTTCCACCTCTCATATAATTTCTACTTTTTTGGAAACCGATAAAATTTTCCATTTAACTCCCGACATTTTTCCACAACCAGAAAATGCATATGTACGAAATGTCAGTAAAGAACGACTAATGTGTATTATTCGTTCGTTATTCCTGTAAAACGAATTTGTAATAAACATGAAATACATTCATTAAATCAAATATAATTCAAATATACCTTCAAAATTATTCGTTATAAACGTGAATTCGCTGTAACTGTGATCGTTATAACCAATAGTTCTAAAACACTGGTCTATACTCATGAAATTATCATAACTGCTCTCTCGCATTTACTGTAAAATCTATCCAGACAATTGGCCGATTCTAAGAATAATTCAGTATATTAATTAATTAACATAGGGTAGACCTCTGAATAAAGCCCTATCCTCAGTAATAACACTCTGGAGTCACCTCCTAAATCAGGTTCTGGCAATATTTATTTCATCAAGCTGCACCAGCCAGATCCCTAGGTTAGAAATTCCTCTTAACCAAGGAGTAACCCTCAGAAAATACACTAAGCTAATCAATTTACTAATTGTTTCTTATCTCAGTTTTATCTATGTCACTTAATTTACTTTAGTTTGCAGTCGTGGTCTCTGTCAAACAATTCTATCTCGCTCAGATTCAGATATTAGCAAGCGGTGCATTGGATTCAATTCAAGGCACAAACCAGGTTAAGATATTCAAGATACATTAAATTCTAAGGTTACACATTTACAAGAATAAACTCAATTGGGATATAGGTATCCT
This sequence comes from Typopeltis vanoorti, assembly GCF_054136105.1. Taxonomy (NCBI): domain Eukaryota; kingdom Metazoa; phylum Arthropoda; class Arachnida; order Uropygi; family Thelyphonidae; genus Typopeltis; species Typopeltis vanoorti. The sequence goes on from NC_143572.1 coordinate 61,782,570, forward strand.
AAGTAAAAAGGTTAACCATAGCAACTGTATTTTACACAACAATTTAAGCATATGTTAATTCCATAGCACAAAATTTGTTAAGGCATCCTTCAAATATCCTTACTAGTCTACACATTCTCTCAAATTAATTCAATCACATCGGTAATTTTGTAGATCATTACTCACAACAATTCAAACTATAATTCATTCAGTTAATTACTTGAGAAATAGCCCTAAGACTTAAAACACTGCTATCCAAAGTTCGCTATAGTCCTTTTCCTACAAGTATAGAGTTTTGAAACATAACATCTCTTTTCTTCTATATTACAATATTCCTCGCTTTCTTAACAAAGAATTACAAAAGGCTTTAACATTACCATATTCCTGGAAATATATTCATTCTGTCATCTTATCCTTACTTCATCCCACGGAATGTCCAGTCTTCTCCTAGACAATTGTCTTACAGGCTAGGCTTGGACTTCATTATTCTGCCTTTCTTTCCCATCATGGACTAGACACAGCATGGCTTGGATCAATCCACATGGACGTATATGGTGGTCATATCCTTCAAGCTTGCTCGGATTGCTGCCGATAATCTCCTTGTCGATTCCTTCCTTACGACATCTCAAAATGATGGCCGTGAATAACTACACGCTCTCGACAAGATCCCGAACTCGAGAATACTTTTTCCATTATAAATTCTTACAAAAAAAAATTGACATCGTTTACTTTTAAGTAATATTACATAAAATAGTACTAGCATATGATTCATTAAACAATTTGTATCTTTACCTATATACAAGCATTTTCGTTGTTGTTTAGCTAAAACTTGTTGAATCCTGAATAAATTATTTCTTTAAGGAAATCTTTTCATTCAAGATCCAACAATATCAAGTTTAATACCACTTTCCTTCATAATGTGATCCATATAGATAATGAATAACAGAGGGGATAATGTACATCCTTGTCTCACACCAGATTTAACATTAAACCACCTTCCTATACTTCCTTCAATTCTAACTGCTGACTTACAATTCCAATAAAGACTAAGTATTGCTTGATATAATGCCCCACTGACACCATATAACTGAAGCATTTTGAATAGCTTCTCTCTTGGCACCTTGTCATATATCTTTTCCAGATCTACAAAACTTAAATACAGATCTTTGTTATATTCCCATGATTTCTCAACTATTTGTTGTAAAGTGAAAGTCTGATCCTGACAGCCTCTGTTTGGACTGAATCCAGCTTGTTCTTCACAAGGTTTCCCTTCTGCAATCCTTCTCAACTGTTTCTCGAGTATACTTGCATAAATCTTACCAGAAACACTCAGTAGGGAAATATCTCTGTAATTCTCACATTCAGTTTTATTTCACTTTTTATATATACGAGCTCTACTCCAATCATCTGAAATTCATCTCCCTGTCCAGGCCTTCTGAACTATGCAGTGCAGCCACTACAAGACTTATACCTCCATACCTGAGCATTTCTGGTCAAATATCTACACCTGCTGCTTTTCCACATTTCAGCCTTTTGATGGCTTTTTCAACTTCAAGTATGGATATGTATTCCTGATCGTATGTGTTTTTTACCACTGTGCTGTCAGTGATTGTTTCATTAAGTAATTACTCCATACATCAAAGATATCTAAAAATTAAGTGGATAAAAATCCTATGTTGTTATATAGCCAGTAAGTGAAACTCAAGATCGAGAACTACGATCTATGAGTTTCATGCCGAAAAAACTATCAGCGAAGGCAATTCGTAGGCAAAGGTGGAGCAAGCTCCCTCACTATTCTTGATATCCTCTCATAATGTAAAACACAGCTCCTAGGAGATGTAATACTGTCATTACATGTCATTAAGTTGCCAGAAAACTAGCCGTTTGGCTTTTTATCTTAACTATCAAGGATATCTGTTTCTCCAGTTTCCATGTCACCTTTATCATCTCTAATTTCTTTTACAGCACTCTTTCCTCCATTTCTGAGCTTTTTCAACAGCGTCTAGGATATTTTACCACCTTGATATTTATTTTCTGTGGTCTTCCCATGACTTTCGTTTAGCTAGTTTTACACAGTGTTCAGCTTTTTTACATTTGTTTCTGTATTCTCTAAGAGCACGAGCTGACTTATTTGCTAGGAACTTTTGATATGCTTTCTTCTCTTCCTTCACTGCCTCTTTAACTTCCTGTGTCTGCAATTGAGTTCTGATTTTTCTATTTTTGCAGACAACCTCACAACATGCTTGTCGGGCTGAATCAGTCATTGTTTTCTTCAGGACTTGCCACTGAATCTCCAAGGTTTAGTTCCTGTTCTCAAACTTTCATTTTTTCTTGAATAATGTTTATGTATTTTAGTCGACAGTTCACATCTGAGAGCTGCTCCACTTTTATTCACTTCAAAACTTTCTTACATGTTCTTCTTTTCATTATGAAATTCAATTTTATCTTGCTCAAGAGACTAAATGGTGATCATTTTTAATTTCAAATCCTCTATACACTCTGGTGTCCTGCACCAGGGAGAAAACATCACTATCGACAATAACATAGTCAATGAGACTTTTCTTATTCCTTGCCTCTTCTCTCCATGTGAATTTGTGTACATTTTTATGTTGGAATGTTGTGTTAGTAATAATCAGTCCATGTCCTGAGCAGAAATCCAACATGTATTTGCCACTATTATTAGCTTTGCTTTTTTCTCTAAATGTTCTCAAAATATTTCTGTATTGTTCTACATTTCATACAGGAAATATATTTTCTGTATGAAGGAAGTGATGACAAAAAAATTGCATTAGATTAAGCCTGAAGTAATGCATTATAGTTTGGTCTGTAGAAACGTAGGAGAGGAAGTTGACTTGCTAGACTTTGCATAGATAATCATACGATTTTTATCTATCGAGGGTTGATAATCCAACTATGTATGAACAGTGTAACACTCATCTTACTATACTGTATTTACTCGAATATAACTTGCCCTCGTGTATATCTCACACCCCTGATTTTACTTTATGAAAATAGAAATTAAAAAGTTTTGCATACATCTCACACACAAAAAAGTTTACAATTTTAAGAAATACATAGTGAATTTTGGTATAGCAGTTTCAGATATTTTGGAATTCGGTTGAAGAGAGTCAGCATTTCAACATATCAATCGTCGGCTTGTCTTTGTTGTTGAGTCACGTGATTTTTTGTTAATACTGCACCAATCATCTGCATGTCTTCATAGCTGCACCATTTCTTCTGGCCTACCATTGTAATCCGTTTTGCACTCTGCTTTCACTTCTAATTAGTCATTCATAAAGGATTGTTCATAATGTTGCAAATTACTGGTAATTTTGCTTGAAATATGGAGTTCAAGTTATATTGCTGGTTTTAAACTCAAAGTTTTTGATTCTGAAATGATAAAAGGACAAGCAATAGTGAAACTGTTTTAATCTAATTTCAGATGCATTGTTGCTAAAGATTCAAATATATCCTGTGATGAAGATGAGTGGCCAATTGCATAAATAACATTGATAATTAATATTTAAATGCATTCATTTTATAAATAATGTGAGCAGTTATAATAAATTATAATGAATACTGAGGATTTAATTATAAACATCAATTTAGTTTTTTTCTGAAAATCCCTGCATTTATAAACACGATTTTTTAACTTTAAATTTGGGGGAAAAAGTGCGAGTTATATTTGAGTAAATACAGTATACTATTTAAGATTACATAATATGACCTCTAAACCATCTCTCAAATTTTGAAGTGAAACTTGGAATTCTAAAACAAAGACTGGAAGCAGCACAGATGAAGTTTCTAAGACCTCTCCTGGGACTCACTATGTTAGATAAAAAGAAAAACACAGAAATAAGAGAACAATTAGATACATAAAACATTATACAAGAAATAGAAGAATATCAGCAAAATTGGCTACACCACATAAAAGGAAATAACAATAGGATTCAAATTAGCATATGAATATAAACCCACAGGAAGAAGACGCTGCAGTCCGTCAAGATTAAGGTTGAAAGATCAACTTCATCTGCAGAGCAGGAACAGGACATAAAAAGCCTATTCCTGAATTGCTCAGATGACGACGACGGTATACTATTCTCTGGTGGAGTGCCAGTGCTTCTTGAGAGAGAGAGGAAAATCTAGTTTTTACTAATCTGGCCAAACTGTATAAACTCTGCAAATTTTAAATTACACTTGATGAGATGCATTAAATTTTTAACTTATAATGTAACTAATAATTTATTTGTTAAATTAATCTTAAAATTAATAAATAATGCACTTTATGTGGCACTGCTCAATTTAAAAAATTTTTTTTGTTATCTTGTACATTTAGCTTTTTTTATTTTTTACTTCCTTATAATCTTATTTCTTAATCCTAATTCCTAATCTTATAATGGCAAGTATGACCTTTGTTGTTCTTGCACCAGTAAACCACAAACCAGCCAATTGACCAACCAACAATCCTTGTTAAGTGCAAAATATAAAAAATATTTTACTCCTGAGTTGAACCTTCTGGTTCTAAGTTCTATTGGCCAGAACTTGTGCCTTTCTATTCTTCTGCCTCTCACATCTAGATGGTGCAATGTCATCATTGTCTAAAAATAAGACAACCTCTCAGCATCCATTTTTTCCCTCCCACTTCCGCACAGCTTACCAAGTCTATACAGAAGTGGGTTTCTATGGTAAAGTCATAAGAATACAGCATTACCATAGACAACTCATTGTATGCCTCCTGGTTCTGATAGTATCACTCCATCTGTACTAAAAATATGCGCTCCAGAATAAACACCTATCCTGTGTTTGCCTATACGTGGTCATAATCATCTGGCATCATGACCTTATCCACCATAATGCTTAAATGGAGATAAAAGTCACCCAACAAGTGGTTCCCAAACTTTTTTGATTCTCAGCGACCTTGCTGAATCCAGGTTTTCCCAAGGTGCCCTTTGTCAAATTCTAACAAGTACACTTGGCGAAATAGCAAATTATTTTTTAAAATTAAAGGGTTAGGTAAAAATAAATAAAACACATATTTAAGATCACAAAAAAAAGTAATTGAACAAATTCACCTAGTAAGTTGAAACGTCATTTAGAAACCAATCCTCCTAGCATGGTTAGTACATCTCGTGACTACTTTACCAGAAAGTTAAGAGTTAAATCAACAAAAAGGTAGTTTTTATATGGGATGGATGAGCCTGTTGATCACCGCACATTTTCTCAAATCTTGGAATCAATCTGGACATGGCCACCCTCATTTCCTTCTCCACGTTGATTTTCTCACGATACTTAGTTTTTATCATAGTGACCGACATCCAGCTGCAAAGGTCCTCCTTTGTGCTGTATTCTGCGACTAATATTGGTGTTATTGTTATTGGACAAAGGCGCTTTTGAAAGCAGCTTCCCAGCAGACTCACCGATTATAATGTTCACCATATCTACAGCAATCGGTAGAATGAGTTCTTCTGCGATGGTATGAGGCTTCTTATATTTTGCAACTCTATGTGCCACCTTGTAAAATGTTAGCAAAGCATTGCTTAGTATTGATGCCTGCTTATAAAAACTACCTTTTTGTTGATTTAACTCTTAACTTTCTGGTAAAGTAATCACGAGATGTACTAACCATGCTGGGAGGATTGGTTTCTAAATGACGTTTCAACTTACTAGGTAGCATGCACTCTGGTGCCAAAACTGTCATACACAGTACGCACTGTGGCCTCCCTTCACTATTGACTTCTGTCGACATAAAACCAAAGTCCAAATAACTGTCATCATATTTTCGATATTTATGCTTCTTCACACTCTTGCCACTATTTGACGGTGTGCCCTCTTTATTTTCTCTCTCACAACGCTTATTACTGTTTAGTAAAAACCGATCCATTTTTAAAAATACATACGAGAAGAAATACTTCAAAAACTTCACTTGACTAAATCACAACAATATTCAGTTGATACAATCTCCGAAAACTAATTCAACACTAAGACCGCTCGAAAATGACAGCTATTTATATACGAACACAGAGTACCGAGAAAGTTAGAGAAACTTAATTATTGTAAAGCACCATCTAGTAACCATTTGTAGAGCTTCTGCAAAGAGTTATTACTAAGTGAGTTACTGGTTTGTACCAGGTCTGCTAGATGTCACATCCTATCACATTGGATTGAAAATGGAAATAAAATTATGAAAATTTTGTAACCACAGCACTCCTGTGAGGAAGCCGTGGCTCCCCAGGGCACCGCAGCACACAGTTTGGGAATCACTGCATTAGACTATCATCCTATTATCCTCACCTCAATACTGAAAAGTAATAGGTCAGTTATTGATAAGCAATCACCAATATGTATTCTACTACTTTACTCCATAGCAGACCTAGCTGAATTTACACACCTTTGGACACAAGCTTTGGAAATGTTTAGAGAAACTAGTTGCTCCTGATATATCTAAGGCATTTAATTAGGTCTAGTAGGGAGGCCTTCTTAGGTTAGTGATCTCACACTAACCTCAAATTCTGCCTGTATTATGCTCAATATAGTAAACTCCATTCTTCTTGATTAAACAAACTTAGTAGCACTGAAATGATCTTTAAGACTTTCTGTAAACAGTATCTTAGGCACTGATCTCACTATTCCCAAATGTAAAGAAAAATTAGCAAATTTCACTGCTATCAAAATGCAATCCTATCTCTTTCTGGGAACTAAATTATATCGTACTCTCACATACTTTTGATAATACAGTAAATTTTTGCTGCAGTGAATTTTATTTCTAGGGCTTTGTTTGGGACTTTTCAGGAGTTTGTTATAGTAAGTTTGTGGTAAGTGGTGTTTGCCATATCAAGAGTCAACTGTAAATCCTAAATCTGATAGACCCTACAATACTGTTCTCACATGAAGAGTGAAAATGCTCTGTGCTATCCGGAAGAGGCAGTCCATTTAATAGATGCCCTATCAATGACAAACCCCATCCATTTGCTTTCTCACATCTCTGTTTCTGCGTGGCTTTTTTTTTATATGTATTTTCATGGGTGCTGCATAACTGACTATTACCATTCTTTCACTTGCCTCTAATCATATAAGAATACAAGAATACGAGCAACTTATAGTTAACATCCACTTAAGTTTCAGCTCTGAACTCACTGCTGCACAACCTTTCATGTCATCTTCTGTCTGCCTCTGTTTGGAATAGCATTCCCCATTTACTACACCTTTAGCTCTGCAAGTACTCAACAGATTCTTTTTACCTGATCACTTACTTTCACATGGCACTGTTGTGTGAGAGGTTTTGTAATTTCTCTTGTGTGGTTGACATCACATTTTGCTGAGTGAGTGGAAGGCAATTTCAAGTAGCAATAGGTCCAAATTCAAAATGGGAAATTAGTAAATGCATAACCTTATGTTACTCACCCAAAACATGTGCTGCATCCTTTTTTATTATTATTATTTTTTTTCTAATTAATTTTATCAGCATCTAATTATATTGTATTAACAATAATATGCATTTAAGAATTACTAAAGCTACATAACTGGAAAGTCTTCCAGTTATGTACCTTATAAGTAATGTGGAGAGCTGGCATCTAACCCAACGTCTAATCATCACTTTCCCTTCTGTCACCTATTAATGGTTTAAGCCACAGAATACACAATTTGTGTTCTGTATTGTTCAGTTCAATTATTCAGTTTCAGTGTTGCATATGTGTTCAGAGATCACCTGCTGTTTTCTTCAGCAAATGGTGTGAATAGCAAAAAGTCAGCCACTGAAACATCGTTAAAAGAATTGAAGATAGTATCATTAAACTAAGAAGCATCATTAGTAAAGACATGGACTAACACAGAAATTACAGAAATAACTAAGATGTATTCATTCAATAAGGAACAAGGAAAGGAAGGCATAACTATAGCAGTCCAAATGTAAAGATAAACACATAAATAAAATGGGAGGCAGTTTCAAGTAAACCACTGTGGGTAAAATTCATAATTCGAAATGAAATACTGCTTGTTTGTGCCAATTCCCATGGTACTGTTGAAATGTTGAGGAATTCTTTGAGTTTAAAATTTCTGATATTGCCAGAGAGAGTTTGGAATCTCGCATAACATTGTATCCAGGCTCTGGACAGCATTTCAAACCAAAAGAATATTCCAGATGTTTGCTAAAGGTCTCCCTCGCTCTACCATGGAGCATGAAGACAGATTTTTTGTTATAACAGCAAAACGTAATCAATGCACTACAGCAGGTCATCTTGCAAGTTGGTTCCATTCAAGCACAGATATGTGAATATCTTGATAAATTGTGGGAAGATGTCTGTGTTCCTTTATCAACAGCTCATCACAGGGTATGTTTTCAGTTAAGACACGAATGGGCTAATGTACTCTCTACAGGTGAATTGTGCTAGTCTTTCCTCTGATTCTAGACAACACTTGATCTTGCGTGAAAGTGGTATTGCTTACCATTGCGAGGATATTCTTATAAGGGATAAATATGACATTGTTAGGGTCGTGGTGTGGGGAGGCATGCTTAATGGATGCACTGAGCTACAAGCTCTGGAAAAAGAGACTATGCAATGTTGCAATGAAGTTCTTCAACATCATCTTCAATTGTTCTGTGATGCTGTAGATAAAGAGATCATTTTTATGGATGACATTGCCACACTACATCATATGTAAGCAGTGGAGATATTTCTGGAGACCAAGGATTTATTAATCGAGTAGTCAGCGTGCTCCCCAGATCTCAACCCCATAGAACATGTTTGGGATGCAATAGGGAGGTACATTGCTACTCGAAATTTCCCTCCAGAAAACAAACGCACAAGACCTTATCCTTGCTCTGAAGGAGAAGTGGGCTAGTTTGCTTCAAGAACTCCTGAATCACTTGCTGCTAATCATGGTATGACATTGTGAGAGCTGCATCACAGTTCACGGTGGACGTGTTCCATTCTGAAATGTCTCTTTGCATAGTTTTCTGGAAGCACTGTACATTAATTCCTTAATTACATCCTTAGGAAATTTGTAACTTTAGCCAAAAAACATGCTGCAGTTTAGTTTGAAATTTATAACACCTTTTTTGTGTAATATAATTTATTAGTATACTGGCAATAAATTTGTCCACATTTGGCTGTAGTCATGAATATTTTTTTATAAACAGATAGGAATGTAGTTCGTCCTTAGCTTTTGAACACCAGTATATATAATTGTTTTGCAAGAAGTGTGCTTGTGCATGGAAAAGAAGATGTATATCTTTGCTCAGTTGGATTGAGCTCTGCTTTGCAACTTTATCTGTGTTTAAATCTGTCGTGTGGATTTATAAAAGCCTTTGTCACATGATTTTCATTACCTGAAGTGCCATAAAAAAGTCTGTAGAGCAGGAGTTCTAGATTATTTTTATTGTTGGTTTTATTATTGGTAAGAGTAGGTCACGGCTTATCCAATTGTTGAGCCACGCCATTCAGTTTAACGTGTTTTCATTTCCCAACCTTTCTTGGGTGAGCTAGCTATTTAAAACAAAATGTCATTGATTGGGAAAACACTTGGATTAAATTCCATCTGTGTTGCGAAGAACTTCATCCCTCCTTTGTGAAGGGAACTAAGCCAGGTGGCCTTAGAAGAGGCATCGGTTTTTTTCCTCACTATATAAAGATGTAATTTTTGTTCCTCATGAGCTGGTCTTATAAAAGTTATACTGTCTGAACTTCTTAAGTATAACTGCTAAGTTAATATTTTAAATCTCTCAATTTCTTTACTGAATTGAATTTTACCTTAGTTTCATTAATTCCCTCACCTTTATTTATTGTTGACTTTTTGTTAGTTTTTCTTATATTAACGAGATTGGTTTTATAATCATTATTTTTTTATTTGTGCATAGATTGTATTGTAAAGCAGTGTTTGTTGGCTACAAGAGAGGACTGCGCAATCAACATGAAAATACTGCCCTTTTAAAGATCGAAGGAGTTGTTTCTAGGAAAGAGACAGATTTTTACCTTGGAAAACGGTGTGCTTTCGTTTATAGAGCCAAGAAGTAAGTCTCACTTTAATTTTCCATTATAATTAAAAGTCTGATATCATTCAGCTGTAATTATGTAATAATATATTACATGTAGCACTGAAAGTTTCTTGGAAAAAAAAAAAAATTTCCTACTATTCCTTTTCAATAAAGCTCAAAGGGAAAATGCCAACAATATGTGGTGTGCTTACCACACACCCACAGTTTTCTGTAATGGAATATTATTTGTGGGTAAATGCCATGAGTTCCTTGAAACAGTATAGCATGGTGACTTGCTGTACCCAGTTAAAATATTTGTCATTACCTATAATGGAGTAATGATTTTTAATTGTACAGTATCAGATTCCCTTATCAAATCAAATTTATGCCAAGTTTGATTCTTGATTTTAATTAAGAATGGATTATTTATGACAGTGTTGAGACCTTAAAATGGGTAAGCTATTTAGTAAAATATTTATTTTAAGAAATACTCAGGTGCTGCTGAGTGCGTCAAATCCTTCAGAGACTTTTGAAGATATATCTTATGTACAAAGAATGCAGGTGCAGCAAGGACTGAAGCATGACAGCAGTACAGTGTATGGATAGCATTTGGAAGAAGTTGCTGAAAATATGTTCATGCATTTACAGGATTTGACAGAGCCTTTCAAGAGATTAGTGATAAGATAGTTCTGATAGCTAGAGAGTTGGCAACAAAAAACTGTGGAAGAAGAGTTCTCAAATGAAGACTTTATAGAGTGAGCTGCACAAGAAGTTGAAGAGAGAAATAAATACTAGATGAACAAAAAGTCCCCCCCCCCCCAAAAAAAAAAAAAAACAGTGAAAAACATGGCAGAGGCATTTCTGTTAATATGACAGTTTGGTTGTTTGAGAAAATGAGCCTCAATATGGAGAGATGGGCACATTTGACAGAATTATGTAATTGCTTGTACAGACAAATTTATGCAATATACGAAAAACACCAGGAATAAGTAATACTATTTATTTAAAGCCATATATTACAGGTTATCATCAATGGTGACAGCCAATTACAAGTAGAATGTAAACAGTGGATTGATTTGAAAAAGTAAGAGCTGAGTGATGTTATACATAAAACAGCGCAAAGGTATAACTTAGGAAACATTGCAATATTAATTATTCAGTAGCTATTTAAAAAAAAAATATTATTGATGTGTGATTAGAATAAGACTATCCAATATTTTAGATAGAGAGAAGCAGTCTTTCTGATGAAAGTTCAGATCATCAGAAAGTTTTAACTTTGGATGATGAAGTAAGGCCTCAGTGCTTTCTTTAAACAAATGTTCAGATTTATACCGACATTGATGAAGTAAGTTGTTTCAAACCGTACAATGTTATGGTCTATATCTATTCCATGCTGTGTGAAGCCAAATTTCTCAGATTTACTGTTGCTGGTATAAGATTGGACTGGATGCTCTGTAGAAAACATTAAAAGAAACACACGTATAAACCACAGTGGTTTATACGTGTGTTTCTTTTAATGATGATCGCCCCACAGGTTTCGTTATTTAAAAAAGCTCTGTAGAAAAGAATGTCCCATTTGTCCAGAGTTCTACCAAGTTCATTGTGGCTGTTCTCATTCTTTGGAGAAACTATGCTCTGTAGAAAGAAAATACAAGAACACCAATCTTATATTAGCAACAGCAAATCTGGCTTGGCACAGCACAGAATAGATACCACAATATCCGATGGTCTGAAACACTCTTACTTCATTGATGTCAGTATAAATCTGAACATTTATTTAAAGAAAATGCCTCGCTAAGATATGGGAAAGTCATGTTCTAATCACACATCAATAATTTTTTTTTTAAATAGGTAACAAATAATTAATACTGTAATATTTCCTCAGTATACCATTGCATTCCTTTATGTATAACATCACATGGCTCTTACTTTTTCAAATCAATCCATTGTTTGTATTCTACTTTGTAATTAACTATTGTCACCACTGATTGATTGATGGCCTGTAATATTTAAATTGGAATGTATGGCCTTAAATAAATAATATTACTGATTCCTTGAGTTGTTTAAAGAAACTTTTCATGGCAAAACAACGACTATGCAGAATAAGTCGTACTTAATGTACACATTTTTAAAAAAGTTCACTCGTGCTGTCATCTAAACTGCTAAACATGAGCCTTGATCTTCCACAAGTTATGTATCTGCCAAATGAACCATCCTTAGAACACTATTGCAATCACTGAATTTGAAGAATTTGTTGATGATGACATCTGCTTCCTTCTTCGATTAGTCATACAGTTAATAAAGCAGCAGCAGCTTTAAAGCATATCTCTTGCTCCATACGTTTTTGGCTGATTATTTCCATTTTTATTATAGTCCTTTATTAGGGCTTATCAACTGAATGCGAATTAGCCTCTCATACAGGGTTGGCAGGGTTTTTTTCATCCTGTAAAATAGGCAAATTGACCATTAGAACACATGTAATTAACAGACATATTACACTGTGCTCATTGCCTGAGTTACTTTGGCATTAAATCCAAATCAATCAACTATCATTACAGTATTGTACATGGTAATTTTATATTATAAATTTTACATTGTATTGTTTTGCTATAAACAAAGTTCAAAATTAGTTTTAAAATGGGCAGGCCTATGCATTTTAACATTTAGGCTTATCCTTGTGGTTCATATAGTTATTTCAGACTTGAAATGGAATTAGGAACGAAACTGTATTTTAAGTCAAGGACTGATTGTATATGTGTATATATGGCATTCCAGTTTCAAGTTTTTCAGTAGAATTTTTATTTAATATTTATTTAGTCTTTTCATCATATAGAAAATATCTCAGAGGCAATGTTTTTTGACTTTTCATTTTCAAGTTGATAAATATCATCAGTTTCCTGTAATGTATCCTCCAAATTAGTCTAGTTGAGCGAACCGTAGCTGACAGAGTGCCAAGAAGAGTCAATTCATGTTGGGGGGGGGGGGGGGGAGAATAAGGGATCTACAAATTTGTCACCAACATGAAATTGCATGCTTTATATAAAAATTTCCAAATGTTGTACAAGGAAAATAGTTACCTCCTTTAAAAACTAGAATTTTTATAAAAGAAAAACTAATTTTCTGACGTGCAATACTAAACATTCATCCCTTGAAACGGATTGATTACAATTATGAATGGATTCGCCTTCTGCATGCACAGTTTGTTCGACCACAGATGAGAATTCTCTCATCTGTGGTCAAACTATATTTATCAGCATTTCTGAATTGTTGTACATAACGTACCAGATCAACATAATAGGGGTGACTGAAACAAAAAAAGACAAAAACTGGTGAGATCTTTCTGAGTAATAAATACAAAATGTTATATTCAGGCAATGACAATCAAGGAAAAGAAGGAGTAGCCATAGTATTCAACACAAAATACGAGGCTAATCTTCTTGAATGGTAGTCAGTCTCAAGTAGAGTAATGTGGGCAAATATGAGAATGGGGAACTGGACAATGAGACTTATTTGTGCCTATGGTCCCACAGAAGGTTCTACTAAGGTAGAAGTGGAGGAATGTTTTGAGGCTTTAGAGAAAGCAACTGACACAATGAAACAGGAAAAGTTGGTCCTTGTTGGGGATCTAAATAGCAGAGTAGGAAATGATTGTGAGACATACAAAAATATTTTGGGAAAATTTGGAGAAAAGAGCAAAGCTAATAATAATGGCAAATATCTGTTGGATTTCTGCTCAGAACGTGGACTGGTTATTACTAACACCATGTTCCAACATAAAAATGTGCACAAATTCACATGGAGAAAAGAGGCAAGGAATAAGAAAAGTCTCATTGACTATGTTATTGTTGATAGTGATGTTTTCTTCCTGGTGCAGGACACCAGAGTGTACAGAGGATTTGAAATTGGAAGTGATCACTATTTAGTCTTGAGCAGGATAAAATTGAATTTCATATTGAAAAGAATAACATGTAAGAAAGTTTTAAAGCGAATAAAAGTTGAGCAGCTCTCAGATGTGAACTGTAGACTAAAACACACAAAGATTATTGAAGAAAAAATGAAAGAGTTTGGGAACAGGAATCAAACCTTGGAGATTCAGTGGCAAGCCTTGAAGAAGGCACCGATTGATTCAGCTAGAGAGGCATGTGGTGAAGTTGTCTGCAAGGATAGAAAAATTATAACTGCATGGTGGACACAGAAAGTTAAAGAGGCGGTGAAGGAAAAGAAGAAATTATATCAAAAGTTCCTGGCAAATAAGTCAGCTTGTGTGCTTAGAGAATACAGAGACAAATGTAAGAATGCTAAACACTGTGTAAAACTAGCTAAACAAAAGTCATGAGAGGACTTTGGCAAGAATATAGAAAATAAATATCAAGAAGGTGGCAAAGTATTCTGGAGGTTGTTGAAGAAACTTAGGAATGGAGGAAAGAGTGCTGTAAAAGGAGTTAGAGATGATAAAGGTGACATGAAAATGGGAGAAAAAAATATCCTTGAAGTATGGAGTAATTACTTTGAAAAACTGCTAAATGAAACAAGCAGTGATGACAGCACACTGGTAAAAAAACACTGACCAGGCATGCAGTCAGGAATACATATCCATACTTGAAGTAGAAAAAACCATCAGAGGCTTGAAATGTGGAAAGGCAGCAGGAGTAGATGATATTCGACCAGAAATGCTGACGTATGATGGTATAAAAGTCTTACAGTGGCTGCACTGCATAGTTCAGAAAGCCTGGAAAGAGGGATGAATTCCCGATGATTGGAGTAGAGCTCTCATAGTACCCATATATAAAAAAGGGAAATAAAACTGAATGTGAGAATTACAGAGGTATTTCCCTATTAAGTGTTCCTGGCAAGATCTATGCAAGTATACTTGAGAAACAGTTGAGAAGAATTGTGGAAGAAAAGCTGGGTGAAGAACAAGCTGGATTCAGGCCAAATAGAGGCTGTCAGGATCAGATCTTCACTTTACGACAAATAGTCGAGAAAGCATGGGAATATAACAAAGATCTGTATTAAGTTTTGTCGATTTGGGAAAATACATATGACAAGGTGTCAAGAGAGAAGCTATTCAATACGCTACAGTTATATGGTGTCCATGGGGCATTATATCAAGCAAAACTTAGTCTTTATTTGAGTTGTAATCAGCAGTTAGAATTGAAGGAAGTACAGGAAGATGCTTAATGTTTAATCTGGTGTGAGACAAGGATGTACATTATCTATATGGATCACATTATGAAGGAAAGTGGTATTAAACATATCAAAATTGGAGATGTTAATGTCAGCTCATGCGGATGATGTTATACTTATAAATAAATCCGCTACAAGTCTGCAAGATTCTCTGACTAAATTGAATAGCTGTTGTAATAGATATGGTATGAAGGTCAGCAATAAAAAGACAAAGACAATGAAAATAGGCAGAATCATTGAAAATGTCAACTGTGTTGTGAATGGAGAACCTGTGGAACAAGTAAAACATTTCAGCTACTTAGGTACGATTTTTACTAAAGATGGTAAATTAAATATAGAAATAGACAACAGAATCAACAAAGCTGGTATGGTAGGAAGTCAGTTGAA
Organism: Typopeltis vanoorti; assembly: GCF_054136105.1. Classification (NCBI taxonomy): domain Eukaryota; kingdom Metazoa; phylum Arthropoda; class Arachnida; order Uropygi; family Thelyphonidae; genus Typopeltis; species Typopeltis vanoorti. Next base: position 61,798,093 of record NC_143572.1, read on the forward strand.
TAAATTCATATGGAATAAGAGAGAGAAATTAGTCGGAACACTAAATTAGCTGTATACAAGACAGTGTTCAAACCAGTTTTAACTTATGGATCTGAGAGCTGGGTCAGAAGTAAAACACTTGATCAAAGAATAAAGACCGCAGATATGAGAGTCCTGAGAAAGATTATAGGCGTGAACAGATGGCAATATCATATTAAAAACGAGGATATTAGGAAAGAACTTGACATTGTCAGCATCCAGGAATGCGTTAACAGAGCTAATCTCAGGTGGTATGGTCACTTAAACAGAATGGGCAAAGAAAGAAAGAAAGATTAGCAAAACAATTGTTCTCTGCCAGGTTGGCAACAAAACGACCCAGAGGAATACCAAGATATGGGTGGATTGATACGTTACAAAGTGCCTTAGATGATAGAAATATAAGATCTGATGATGTTGGAGTCTTTACAAGTAACAGACGGATTTGGAGGAAAATTGTAGATAGGAAGTTAGTAATGATGTAATTTTTTTCATGTAGTACTATCATATCCTCTACACTCCTTGAGGGTACATGGCAGGAATTTGATGATGAGAAATTAGACACTAAAGCTTTGATCAAATGCTTAATTTCTAACCTAACCATAACTTAAAAGTGGTTTGACATCTTATATACTGCTAGTTTAGTGTTTTGGCTAATTTCTCTCTTATTCCATATAAATTTATTAACCTGGCTCTCCACCATACCAACTTTTTTGTTCTGTCTATTTCCTAATATAATTTGCCATCTTTGCTTAAAAAAAAAAAGTCTAAATATCTGTTCTGTAGGTTCTCTCTTGAGAATACAGCTGAAGTTTTTTGTGTTCCTGATTATTTTCATGGTATTGGTTCTTTTTTATTGCTGATTACTGTGCCAAATTTGTTTCAGCTGCTATTCAACTTAGTCAGAGAATCCTGGGGGCTTTTACTGGATGTTTTTAGGAGTATAACATCTGCATAAAGCAAATAATTAAGGTTTCATATCTCCAATTCTTATATCAAGTTTGATGCCACTTTCCTTCATAATGTAATCCATAGATGATAAGAGTGGAGATGATGTGCACCTAATTTCAATCAAACTAGCTTCCCATATTTCTTCAATTGTAACTGATGATTTACAAGTTAAATATAGTCTACACATTGCTCTATTTATCCAAATAATTGTAAACATTTTGAAAAACTTCTTTGGGTATCTTGTTGAGCAAAACTTAAGTATAGAACTGTTATATTCCCATGATTTCTGTTTGTTATGAAGTGCAAATCTGATCTTAACAACTACTGTTTGCCCTGAACCCAGTTTGTTCAAGTTTCTCTTCCACAGTTTTTTTCAGCCTCTTCTCAAGTATGCTTGCATAAATATTACCTGGAATACTTAGTAGAGAAATTCCTCTGTAATTCTCACATTCAACTCTATTCCCATATTTTATAGATGGGGGAATTATGAGAGCCTATTCCAGTCTCTGGAATTTGATCTTCTGACCAGGCCCTCTGAATTATACAGCATAGTTACTGCAAAACTTTTTTACATCCATATTTGATCATTTCTGGTTGAATATCATTCACTCTAGCTGCCTTTTCACATTTCAAGTTTTTGATGGCATTTTTTACTTCAAGTATTGATATTTCTTTTTTTCATTCTTGGAAATTTACGGTTCTGTCACTACTTGATTTGTTTAACAGTCTTTCAAAATAATTACTCCTGATATCTAGGATAGCCTTATTTTCAGTTTTCATGTCATCTTTCATTCCTTTTCTAGTACTCATGGTGTTCTTATTTTTCTCTCCTTGCAGATTTGGTGTTTTCTTGAGTTTGTCACTGAGACTCTAAGGTTTGGTTGTTTTCACACTCTTGTATCTTGAACCAAACATGAAGATATTATCAGCAATGACAGTAAATGAGACTTTTCTTATTTCTTGTCATCTCTTCACATGAATTTTTGCACATCTTTATGTTAGATCACGTTTATGTTAGTAATGACTAATCTCTTCTCATTTCCTGTTTATTATCTTATAATTTTTCTCACTACTCTTCTTTCAAATGTGATGTTTTCCGTTGTCTCCCTTCATTGACCATGTTTCATAACCATAAGTTAATATTGGTCATAGATAGCTTAAATGGTCTGGATTTTTTTGATAATATTCTAGACTTCAAGAGTTGTCAAATCTCAAAATATCTGTGATTGGCCTTCACAATTCTCTCCTCTATACCTTATGCATATAATTTTGATCATTAATATTGGCTTTCAGATAGATAAAATTGTCCACTTGCTCAAAAATATAATTAATAATTATCACCAACCAGGTGGGATCGGTCTTCATGGATACATGAAATACACATATATTTAGTTTTTTCCTGGTTTATGACAACACCTTGCGTTGATTAAATTAGATGTAGTTTGTTTGTATAACATCCTGATGAGTCTCGAAAGACAGCAGCTTCATCAGCACGAGCCAACAGGATGTTGTTCCCATTTGTTTCCATCCTCCTTTATTCATTTAGGTCTCTAATGACTTTTTTCAGTGCTAGATTGAACAGGGTTGGTGAGAGAGCATCTCCTTGGCAGAGTCCAGATCTTATTTCAGAACTATGAATATTCCTGGAGGAAATGTACCTTGCCAAGGGTATGGTGATTACCAAGCTGTACTTATCGTATCCTGTAGTGCATTTTGATGTATACTGTCATATGCTTGTGTATAGTCCACAAATACTCAGTGCAATTCTTTATCAAATTTTTTTCTAACACTTGAGATCTTGAAAATATGATCAGTTATCGACTTTCCCTTGCAGAAGTTTTTTTCCATTGCACACTGATACTCTTCTATGATTTTGAAGCGTGTGCACACACACACACAAGGGGTTTTGAAAGGTAAGTTAACACATTTTTTTCCATGATAATAAAATAAAATAAAAAATGATGGACAGTTAGACTCATTAATAACGTTCTAAAAGACTGCCATTGCAGTATGGTGCTACTGTCGCCTCACAGCTAATTCTATTTGCAAGATGGCAGCTGCTATGCAGATATGGTCCAAAACAGGTATTCGTGAAGTTATTCATTTCTTGTAAGCAAACGGGGCTTCTAGTAACATTCACCATGAATTGGTTGCTGTGTATGGTAAAAAGGTGATGTCAAAGAAGCAGGTATGCTTTTGTGCAGTGAATTTAAAGCAGGCCATGTTGACATTGAAGTTCGACATCGAGCAAGACAGGTGACAAGTGCATTAAGGTGATCGTTCTTGAAGACTGGCAAGTGAAACTGCAGGAAATTGCATAAGCCCACTGTTTATGAAATTGTTCGCAATATCCTTGGCTTACAAAAGGTGTGCTCTAACTGCATGCCCTGACAATTATCAGAGGAGCATGAGGCAACACACATTGGAATGTGTCTGGAGAATCTATTGTGATACGACGATAAAGGCTAGGATTTTCTTGCTTGTCTAGTTACAGGAGATGAAACGTAGGTTCACCACATTACCCTGGAGAGTAAACAAGATTCCATGACTTGGAAACATCCACAATTTCCTGTGCACAAAAAATTCAAAACTGTTACCACTGTCTGAAAATCATGGCCATCATGTTCTAGGATTGCCACAATGTTCTGTTGGACTTCTTGCCGATGGAACAATCAATGTAGAGTTTACTGTACAACATTGGACACGCTGAAAAATCCAACATTCAACCCAAATGACCAGGACTTCTGACAAGCGGCATGATTTTGGTCCACAACAATGCTACTCAATACTGTGCACAACATTCATGAGTGGTTAAGCCTTAATAGTTGGGAAACTCTACATTTACCCTTACAGTTTAGCCTTAGTGCCTTCAGACTTCCATTTGTCTGATCTTCTCAAGAAACACCTTTCCAGAAGTCATTTTACTACTGATGAGGAAGTTCATCAGGTGGTGCAATGTCGGTTACCAGGTGCAGGCATAGACTTCTCCAGTACTAGTACTGATAAACTGATTTTTCTTTGGACAAGGATGTTCACTTATTTTGTGGTGTATTAATTTCAGCTTCCTATTATTAGACATGCTCAAAAAAAGAGGGGGGCTAACTTACTTTTCAGAAACCCCTAGTATTAATTCTTTTCTAGATCAGTGTAGACAGTATTTTGTTGCAAGTGTCAGAGAGAGAGAGAGAGAGAGATACTTCTATAATTACTGGTTATCATAGAATCTCCTGAAAAAAAATAGTAATGCTGTATTCCATTTAACTGGAATTTCTTTTTTTGACATCAGCTTGATGAGTTCATTAAGTCTTAGTTGTTTAAGGATGTTGCTCCAGTTTTTAGAAGTATTAGAAGTTATGCTGTTATTTTATTTTTATTTTCACTACTTGCATTATTATTTTTTACTGCTTTAATAACATTCTCAACTTCAGAGATGGTACCTCTGGTATGTAAAGCTTCCATCTGGTAGTGATGACTTGTTTAGTAATCTCTCAAAATATTGTCTGAATTCCTCAATTTCATTCTCTCATTCAAGTTTGTGGTTTATATCTTTTAAGTATATCCCATTGCATCTGAGGAACCTTTGAGTTATTGTATTATTTAAAATTTTTTTCAATTTGGTTTTCTGGTAGCCTTTTCTCTCAATGCAGTATTTTACTAGTTAAATTTCTGCAGGTCCTATAATTCTCAGTATTTTCTAATGGTGGGTCCTATAACAATTTTAACCTCATCTTATTTTTCTTTATAGCAAACTCTCCACCGTAACAAACTTTTTCTATGCTCCCTACAAGTTTGTTTTGTTATAGTGAGTCAACTGTTTATGGGCAGTAGTAATCAATGAAGAGAAGCATTAGCTATGATACTCAAATCTAAACATGAACTTGCTGAATGTTAACTATTTAAGTTAACAATGGAAGCAAATTCTAACTTATGAAAGAAATTTTTTTAATTAAAAAATTTATACATTTTGTAAAAATAAAAATTACTAAATAGTAATTGTAAATTGTTTGATCCATTTTTCATGCTTATTAGATCCCGTGCTTAAACTTATTTTGATGTAGAACAGACTGTCCTAAATATTGAATCAGGTAAAAGTTTAATAATATATTTATTTTATTTTCAGCAAGACTAGAGTTCCAGGCAAGAAGGATACTTTCACTAAGCTAAGAGTCATTTGGGGTAAAGTAACCAGACCTCACGGTAACAGTGGTGTTGTCCGAGCCAAGTTCAAGAGAAATCTTCCTGCTAAAGCAATGGGACGCAGAATACGTGTTATGATGTATCCATCAAGGGTATAACAACACAAGTGTAAAAAAAAACTAGTAAAAATAAAAAAGATTTGTCCAAACATTTTGGGTTATATTATCATAGATGTTTTTGTACACTCACTGGATTGAAAAATACTTTAGCAATTTCTTTGTTTAGTGCACTCTTGTTCGCTCCAAAAAAATAAGCTTGGCAAATTGAACCATTTATTTTGCTAGATAAACAGTAAAAATCGGCAAGAATTTTGCAAAACTATGCTCATTTTAAAAAGATAAAGGATATTTTTTGTCAAGTCAAAATATATATAGCATATCAAATACATTATGCATTTCAAAAATAATGGATGTAATTTTCATATCTGTTGTTAATATACCTTGATTAATGTTGGAAATTATTAAATATGAAATTTTTTTAATATTCATATTTAATGACATGCTCCTGTTTTCATGCATTTGACAATGTTTGTTATTATTATTCTTGTCACATATACATAATATTTATAAATATACAATTCAAGTATCCTATTAACATTTTCTGTTGGTTTTGACATTTATTTTGGACTGATTATTTGTTATAAATGAAAAATATTTTTCTTATACATACAAATAGGATAGAATACCTTATCATATAGTTTTCATAGTCTATACAAATGTTTAAAATAAGTTAGCAAGTTTTTTACAATATTTTATTTATTTATTTTTTTATGTGTAACCAAGAGCTGCAGCCATGCTGGTTACTAGAAAATTAAATTTGCATCACTGCAAAATCCAGGGACTGTATCTATGGGGACTCGTATAACATGGTATATATATACTTGTCATAATATATTAGAATCATAATTGGACAAAGCATATTCTGAGGTTATTGATTAGATTTCATTTGGGAGTTTATTGTAGGTGTTTGTCTAAGGATCAAAAAGGATTTGTTCTTCGGAATTTATTTCAACTCTACGGAACCAAGGTAGGTGGAGTGATAGATGAATGGAAAAAGGTTTGGTGAATAAAAATTCAACTGTATTAAAAAGGATGTTGAGCAGCTGTTGGTCATATTACTGTAAGTTTAGCAGATATTGGGAACATGGTTGCCAGTTCTGCACTCATAGAAACTTCATCTGGGAGACAGTCGCTGGAAAGTGAGAGTAGGGATTGCAGTAAATAAGCATTGAAATATTTAGAGGGGTCTTAAGTGCACCACCAAACATAAGATCAATATTCACAGGTTGGGTGGATTTGTGAGATGAAGTAATGTATTGTGCAAAAAAAAGGATTCCTAGTGTTTTTGAAACTGAAGATACTGTAGAGGTGAAATTCAAGGAATTTAACAAGTGAGATCTGGTCTTAAGCAGTGCATTATGAAATATGGGAGGGGAGGTGTTTTTTGTGATATAAAAACAGTTGTGTTTTGTATTTGTTTAATAGACAATTTTCTTGGTGTTGAAGAAGTTGACTTGATCTACATTGCATTAAGTGACACTGATGTGAGATCAAGGTCAGTGATAGATTCTCCTGTTTTGGAATGGAATTAATTTATTAGTTCAGGAGAAGCTTAATCTAGGTGAAGTTGACAGAAATTGCATTCAACAGCTTTTGTAAGGGTTGCCTAAAGGCATCCTTCAAGCCATTTACAGCCTTCCCCCCTTTGCTAAGACTGCCCTGGCACATGTTTGAGAAACTTGGTTTGGATAAATTTTGAATAGTGGGAAATGAAGATCATTCCAACGTGGATAATCTTTGTTATCAGGATCTGAAGAACACAGTAGTTAGATCATGGAAGGAGAATAGTTTAAAAAATGTCAAGTGTTTGGGAATGGAAAAGTTGGTCTCATCTTGTTCTGGTTGGTAGATGAACGATTTGCTTTAGCTCATTGCTTACAACAAATAGATCGTCTCCTTCAACTGGGTCAATTGTATTTGGACATAAAAGTTATAAAGAAAGATAATGCCCCTCTAAGTAATATTGCAAGAAATCAAGCTTCATACATAAGAATGCAATGCCATTAGAATTTTCAGAAATGGTAATATTAGACTACAAAAACACAAGTATCACCCTCACCTCATGATAGAAGTAATTAGAATACTTTTGGCAATTAATGTGGATTCTGGTGGTTATGCCAGTAATTTAGGGCACAGCCAAAACGAAATCTGGTTATCTACATTATGGCATACGTCATTTAAGTTGATTAATATCGAATAAATTTTTTTTTTTACGCAACATTTTTTTTAATTAAAAAAACTTGTACACTTAGATACAGTTTCTTTTATTTGTACTCCTTGCAAGATTCAGTTATGGGCCTTCAATTTAATCTCCATTCTACCTTATGACTGCTGTGCAACATTTATGCAAGTTTTGTATTCCCTTCAGGAGCCTTTCTTTTGTTGTGTTAAATCGGAGCAAAGCAGAAATCGCTGGTGGCGAGATGTTCTTTTATGAGTACTTCCTTCAATTAAGGGAATATAGTCTTGTAGCATTTATGTGTTTTATCGACACACTTCTTTAAAATTAGATACTTAATGCGATAGTCTTGCGTTGCCATGCCAATTGCACAACCCTACCTGAGTCAAATTCTGTCTCCATTTTGAAGACACTTTGAAGAAAATGAGCTTGCAACATTTTTCTCCAATTTGGCTTATAACTGATGCCAATATGTAAGCCAGGGAGTTCCTAAACTGGTTGTGGTTGTGGGTGCATTCAAGATTGGAAAGAGAGTGGTGGGCACCAATATTTTTTTCTCTGAAAATGTATACTTGCTTATCATATCAAATGATAATAATTAACACAACTATGAAAGTAGGATAAATACACGTGGCATTTATTATACAACAATTAAACCATCGTATAATAAGCAAAAACATTTCTCTTCGCTCTGGATAAAACAAGTCTTCCCAATCGTTGAATTTATAGTTTCATTGAATAACATATGCACGTAAACACAAGAAAGATATTTAATTAACCAAATATTTCGGTCTGGAAATAGCAGACCATCTTCAGTGGCACTACAAGAACAATTTTTAAAAAAAAAAACACAAGGTGGAATGCTAACAATAGATGATTTAAAAATAGAACAAGCCATGTGATGTGTTATATCACTAAGTATTAAAGAGAATATTTTTAAGCAGAGACATGATTGAAATAAAGATATTAATTAATAATATTAAAAAACAAAATTAATATGAATTAATGAGTTATCCCGATTAGACTCCCAGATTTTTGATATAGATATACAGTCATTCCGATTCAGGTTAGGACGATGGAGTAAGGCCTCTACACTTTCTTTGAATAAACGTTCAAATTCATAACGGGATCTATGTAAGAGGCGAGTTTTTGACCAAAAGATGTTGTGGTTAGTTTCAATCCAGTGCTGAGCCAATCCAGATTTTTCAGGTTTGTTTGTTTTTATAGGTTCATTGTTTTTTATTTGGATTACTCATTTTGGGGCAAATTTTTAAACACGAGAAACAATGTGTGGTCAAAGCGTGCCAACAACACCTGTGAAATGGTGACATCCCTCAAGTGCACTGTTGCCAGTAGACTAAATATTATTATTTCGGCAACTCCAAGGAAGTTGACAGACTCATTGATGAAGGCCCTAACATCATGTCAAGAACAATATTCGACATTCACACAGTATCTATCATGCCTCATCTTGAACTCATTCACAGTCATAGCACCCACAACAGACTCTGGCAGCTTATTCCACTCATTCACCACTCTCCAAGTAAAAAACCTAACACCCTTGTTAACCACATTCTTTCCCAGCTTCCATGTATGGCCCCTAGTCCTCCCACCACCAGTCCTATTCTCAAAAATATCTTCCGAATTAATCTTATAGAAACCCTTCAGTAATTTGAATGTCTCAATCATATCACCCCTTTTCTGCCTATCAACCAATTTTTGCAACCCACAAATCTTCAACCTGTTATCATAAGGTTCATTCCATAGACCTGCTTATCATCTTGGTCACTCGCCTCTGGTCCTCTCCACTGCCTCCCCATCAAGAAGAAACCCTGGTGCCCATATCTGGGCACAGTAGTCTAGATGGGGTCTTATCAAGGCTCGATGCAGAGGAACAATAACTTGTTTGTCTCTGCTTGTTAAAGTATTTTTCAGCAACCAAGTGATTTCATGAGCTGATTTAGCCACTTTTGCGATGTGCCCCGTAAACTTCAACTCCCTATCCACCAACACTCCCAAATCCCTGGCCTCATCAATCTCCTGGATTATGGTTCCACCAATGTGATATACTGCTGCTAATCTTTTCACCCCTAAATGCATTACCTTACACTTTGCCACATTAAATTGACATCCATTTTCCTTAGCCCAGTCCTCCAAACTATCCAAATCATCTTGCAAACTTTTGACATTGCTCTACCCAACTTTGCATCATCAGCAAACAAGTGAACACTTCCTCTCAGATCCTTTCCTATATCGTTAATGAACAAATTGAAAAGTAGTGGTCCAAGAACAGAACCATGTGCCACACCACTAGTCACAAGCTGTCTTTTGGACTCTACTCCTGAATAAGCCACTCTCTCATATCTCCATCAACCACCCTCCTATCCATCTCACCAACCCTATATCCATCCCCATATGCTGCAGTTTACTGATTAGAATTCCATGTAGCCTTTCAAAGGCCTTAGCAAGGTCCAGTAGAATCACTAAACCCATTAACCTTATCCAGTTCAGCCGTCACTGTGTTATAAAACGTGAGCAAGTTACTGAGGTGTGATCTACCCTTCACAAAACCATGTGGTCCCCCATACAGTATCTCCATTTACATCAATCCTGTATTCTTCTCTTGACTAATTTCTCCAAGACCTTGACAACGATTCCTGATATGCTAATCAGTCGGTAATTTACAACAGCAGTCTTGGAACCTCCTTTATGCAGTGGAACTATTTTCCCCTCGGGACTAACCCAGACCCAAGACTCAAATTAAACAAAATGGTCAAGGGCACTGACAATTCTTTAGCCGCTTCATGTACGACACAAGGCTAATGTTCTTTCATAATCCGTTTCTGCTTTTCCTACCACACTCGTTACCCTTCTGGCCTGCGCTTTATACCATTCATGTGCCTGCCAGTCACCTTTCTCCTTAAATTCCCTCCATAGTTTTTTTTTTTTTTTTTTTTTTTTTTTTTTTTTTTTTTCAGCTCAAGCTTAATGGTGTTATTCATCCATTTAACCTCTACTTGATTTATTATTCATACTCTAGGTATACAGTCAGCCATTGCCTCCTGCAAACACTTCCTAACCGACTCCCATGCATTATCAACATCTAGCCCTTGCAGTTTTACATGCCATGGCACTGATCCAATCAAACTCCTAAGCTTGTCATACCAGTGTGATAATTCCACATGTACCCTGTCTTAATTGTAAATTCCACACCTTTAGCCACCTCCCTAGTCAAGACCCTATGATCACTCTCACCAATTGGTGGCAATGTGGTCATCTTCATTCATCTTACAGCCAAATTCTCAGATGCAATTACTAGGTCAAGCACTCTCTGACCCCTAGTATTTTCCATTACATGCTGTTGCAGATAGTTATCCCTTAATAATTGCATAAAATCCACTTCTTCCCATGTGTCCTCTCCTCCTTCCAATCAATGTTACCATAGTTGAAATCACCCATAATAATTATTCTCCATCCACTCATTTCTTCTATTTGATTATGCATACTATCTCCACCATCTATTCCATCACCTGGTCTATAGCAGCACCCAACTGTATATTTTGTTCTGTTAGTTTCAATCTCACACCAAATAGCCTCAAATGTGCTCTTTTCTCTATCCTGCAGTTCCCCTTCAATTCTCCTTGGCTGTAGCTCATCAGCTATCATCAATAACACCCCCCCCCCAATTTATTCTCTGTCACTCCTGCCACACAATACCCCTCGCATTCAATCCCACTGGCTATATCATCTTCTGTCAGCCATGTTTTACTAATGCCAATAACCTGTGGCCTGGAAGTGCCAACCAAGGCCAAAAATTCTTCCTTCTTGTTCCTAATACTTCTGGCATTAGTATACATGAATTGCAGAAGCCCTGTCCCCCTCCTTATTTTGATGCCTTATACTAACTATCCCATTTTGATTCGTAGTCTTTCGTACTCGCTTGGGCATATTACACACATTCATACACTCAACTGTCTCCCTAAAGTCTGCATATCTACTTCACCCCCTTAATAACTCTAGTTTCCCTGATTCTCCACATCCACTTCCACTACATTCGACAACACCTTTTCAAGTCTCCGTACACCAAATCCATTCAAATGTAAACCATCCATCTTGTATAACACCTTTCGCCCATCGAACTTACTCCACACATCCACAAATTCCACACCACTCATCCTGCATAATTTACATATAAAGTCATTTGCAATTATGGCCCTCCTCCTATACTCTTCACTGTCATACCGCGGAAACAGACTCACCATCCTAACTCTCACTCTTCTCTTTTGCTACCCTTCAATTCCTTCACATCCTCACTTATAGCCATTTTGTCTCCTTTCAAATCATTTGTACCTGCTACCACTATCAATTCTTTCATCCGCTGCTTTTGCATTCTAATTGACTCGCTTACATCCTTAACGTTCGCACCAGGTTGGTACGATTTTGTTAAACTCTCAACTAACACACACACACACACACACACACATATCTCACTAAAGAATCTTAAATACATAAAACATGCGCCTAAAATTGGCACTGGTTTGTAATATAACATAAATGTTAACATATCTTATGATTTCAATAAATATTACTAGGAGAAAACGTATATTTTCCAGTTTTAATTTTATTTTTTCCATATTTAATAATTGACAACTGGCGAATGCAAATAGCTCTGCAGACACAGGATTGAGAATCCCACTGGTGTAGGTTATCACATTATCCCATTGGCTGCAACGGGATGCCGAATTCTCGGCATCCCCTGACATGCTTCGGGACGATGCCTTTTTTTTTAAAAATCATATTTCCAAGATTCTTTCCACATAATCATAAAACAAGTGACAATTGCAGATATAATGTGTGTGTGTGTGTACACACTGCTTGGAAAAAAAATGTAATGGACACCCCATGAGCAAGGTGCATCGTGCCATGTAACGAGTTACGTGTTTGTAGCCGATACACGTAGTAGGAGGAAAATGATGCTCCCAAGTGAGTGCAACTGTATCCAGGTGAAATGCAAGAAGAGAAATGAAGTTGAAAAGAGGCATCGTGATAGGATGCCATGTTGCAGGCCTATCCGTTTGGCAGACTGTTCACAAATTGGGCCATTCCAGGTGAACAGTCATATCATACTGAGATGGAATCGCAGGGAGTCAACTGCAAGTATTACCCGGACTACCCACTAGACTAGCCGAACGTGACCATAGGGGTGCTACGAAACGATATGTAAAAACCCCCATTCCTCGATCGAAATATTAAATGAGGAGTTCTGGATATCGATTGGAACAGGAATATGCACATTCAGAATCGAGTCTCACAACGTGGGTTTCCATGGTAGCAATGCAAAATGCAGGTTACACATTACCCAAACCAACATGCAGCATCTTCAGTGGTTCAAAGTGGGTGTACACGCTCTTTGCACCTTCTGTACAGTCTATAGAAGATGAAAAGTATAAGTCTCCAGCCATGGTAATAGAGGAGGACGTTGATAGCAAACGAATCAATACGTTGGTTGTGCAGAAGAAGTGGCATAGGATTTGTGAACTGTTTGACGAAAAGAAAAAAAAAAAAAAATCAGCTAACGCCTTTTTATTCCCCGTATACGGGGAGTAGGCGAGGCCATTTAGCCTTATCTAACTTTTGGAGACTGAGTGGGCAGTTCAATCTCCACTGGTACCAATCAGAGATAGATGCCCCAAGGCTATCACGAATTAAGCGGTACTCAGTGAAGAGAGACGGCTCAAATGTGCCGCCATCTCATGGTCCCTAACCCTAACACAATATATTTAATGTCTGAAAAATAATGTGGGTTCTACGGTCGATTTTCTTGAGTTTACAGGACGAAAAACCCGAGTTTCCGGGAGGAAAAACCTGCTTCCCCGTGCCAGAGATCGACTAACTCGGGAACCGGTCGAAAAAAGGCTTAGAAAAATTTCCTCTAGTCGCCGACTAGACTCGAAACCAAGTCTTCCTTCGTGCGGCCAAGCGCGGTGGTTGGCAAACGCCACATCCACTGAGCTACACAGCTAAGAAGGATTTGTATAATGACAGACTGAACCAAAATGGTTTTGGTGTTAGAGAGAGAGATGGAAAGCTTTCTTCACCGAGTCTGCTGAAGCGAAAATTCAGTATAACTTAAGCAATTAGGGTGGCGAATGAGTGAGGGCACCCATGAGGCAAGTGAATGTGAGAATGACCAAGTATAGAATCCTAGACTCAAGCAAAATTATTGAATATGGCAAATTCAGGAAGTAAAATTGGTTGGGGGGGGGCGCTGCAATTTATGTATAGTAATCCCAGAAGTATTAGGAACACAAAGGGGAATATTTGGCACTGGTTAGTGCAACCTCGCCAAAAGTTATAGGCATTAGGGAGACTTGGCTAACGGCAGGTGAAGAAGTTTTAGGAATAGAATTTGAAAGGTTTAGTATTTTCAGGGAAGTGATTACCTATAACAAACTTAGGATTGAGCTTGAAGCTATGCCATGCCATAAAACCTTGAAAGGAATGAATGTTAGTCATGGGAGATAGTTAAGGGGAATCTAAAGAAAACAATATTAAATTAGATTTAAGGTAAGGAGGGTAAATAAGGGAGGAATTAAATGGATGAGTAGTATCATTAAGCATGAGCTGCAGAAAATAAAATAAAAATAAATTGTCGTGGAGGGTATATAAGAAAGGTGGCCAGCAAACTCATGAACAGTACAAGGATTATGAACAGGCAAGAAAGGTGGCCAGCATGTGAAGGAAGGCGAAATTAGATTACGTAAAGTTGAGTTACATGGATGAATTGGAGGGTCTTAGGATATTACAGAATCTAAATGTAATATGAAATATATAGATGTAAGATAAGATGGGTTATCAGGTCCCGTTTGGGGAGAGAATGTGCAAGAGAACTGGCAACGCCTCTGACTAGGGTGTGTAAGTCAGTTCTGATAGGTTCCAAGATGGAAGTAGCAAATTATAGACAATCGTTATCCCAGTAGTGGTAGTTAAGATCTTGGAGAAGAATGTGACACTTTATAACGCACAACATGGTTTTGTGAAGGGTAGGTCTTACCTTAGTAATCTGCTTAAATTTTTATAATGAAATTGTTGTCGTGTGGGATTCCTCCAATTCTTCCTCATCCATCCTTTAGGACCGGTCGAGCCCTCTAATGAGGGATTTTAAATATTATTTTTGAATGTAGATCCAAGTGTGTTCATGGGCATGTTTGCTTGTTCCGAAGAATGAAAATCCCTCCACTTCCGTATGAGACTGGCTAACTCACCTTTAGTCGAAAGATATCAGATAAAGGTTCCTCACGATGTGGACGGGAATCGAACCCACGTCTTCGTCTAACCGACTGAGCTACGGAGGCTCTTTATAAATAAATTGAAAATGGATAAAGGAAATGGCTACACGATGATCCTGCTAGATTTACCAAAGACATTTGACTGAATACCACATGGAACTCTTTTACCAAAATTAGAACAAAAGGGGATGGATATGACACTGGTTATGTGGATAAGAGGGTGGCTGCTGGAAAGATATCAAAAAGTAATATATGGAGGAGCAGAATCCAGGAGAAAGCAGGTGACTAGTGGTGCACCGCAAAGTTCTGTGCTAGGACTACTACTGTTTAATTTGTACATGAATGATATAGGAAATAATCTGAAAGGGGATCTTCAGTTGTTTGCTTATTCGAAATTTAGGTACAGTTAATCAAAGCGATGTGGAGAGCTTGCAGGATGATTTAAATACGCTGTCATTATGGATGAAAGATAATGGATGTCAGTTCAATGTGGAAAAGTGTTATGCATTTTGGGACAAATCGATTACAAACTATGTGGCACACTGATGGAATTGTATTCCAGTAAATAAGTGAAGCTAGATATTTAGGAGTGGTGGTGGTAGACCTTAAGATTGCTAAGGTAACCCATAAGATTTCTTGACACTAAAAGCAGAGATAAGGAAGTTATCGTTCCTCTTTATAAAGTCTTGATACGGCCACATCTGAATTATTGTGCTCAAGTCTGATCTCTTTGGTTTCTTGAGGAAGTGGTCGAGAGGATTCAGTGACAAGCGACGAAGATGGTGAATGATTTGTGGAATTTTTCTTATGAGGATAGATTGAGAATGTGCTCAAAGGAAGTTGGTTAATAGGCGAAAAAGAGGGTATGATAGAAATATGTTACTTAGGGATTTCATAGGGTTGATGCAGGGGAAATGTTTCAAAACTTGGTTAGAAAAAGAGTATCTACGGCCACAAGTAGATTTGGTTACCTGTGTTTCTTGGGAACCAGGATGTGGTAGAGAGGATTCAGAGTCGAGTGACCAAGATGGTGACAGGGCTGTGGAATACTCCCTACGAGGATAGAGTGAAAGTGTATGGGTCGCAAAGATTAGTTGATAGGTTTCCACCTATCAAGAGGAGACATGGTAGAAACTTATAAGATATTAAATGGGTTTTATAAAATTGGTGCATGAAATTTTTCAATATATGATAAATAGTCAGAGAACTAGGAGCCATCCGTGGAAGTTGTGTAAGAGTGTAGCTAGTAGGGGTGTGCGGGCCAGATTTTTTGCGTGGAAAGCGAGTGAGTGGATTCAAGGAGAGGTATAGGATTTGTGTGTATAATGGTTAATTTTGGTCTCATACGATGAGTCTCCAGACTCCATGTGGATACCGTAAAATAATAATAATAATAACCATTTATCGCTGCGACATTGTGCTATAAACATTTGCTTTTAATTCTCTTTTTAATGTCTGTGCTAACTTTAAGTGGGGGATTACATGAATTACATGAAACTATGTAAAAAATAAATAAAAAATATAAAAAAAATCCTCATCTACCCATGGTACGAATGTATTATACATTTTCATAAACCTATCGCGGGTGGAACTGACATAAAAAAAAAAAATAGCTAAAACTCATAATCACTCTTGTTAATTAATCTATCCGAAGTGACCTATGCCCCTTCCCCGTTCATATTATATGCATTTTCAGTATTTTGGTAAGATTAATTTAAAAAAAAATCATAAGTGTATACTGACTAATTTGAATTTTATCAAGCTTGACATGTTGCTACATTGACCTAATGACAAAGTATTGTAAACCTCCAATACCGTAATAAATTGAAATTTTCTGTCACTATCTTCCTGTTTAAGGTGGAGATCGATACTTTATGCTTCACTGCATTCCTTGAAGAGGTCAAGGGTGACACCATGGGTTAAAGGGATCATTGAGAAAATCAAGAACTCGAAACAGAGGAGACAATGTCGATACGCACCAATAATGCGCTGAAATCCAGGCCAAAAGGAAGATATTTTGGATCATTTGTTTCTGTGAATATCATTGTGAAACATCACATCATTAGATCAAGTGCTAATATTGACACACCGCAGTGAGTTTATTTCATTGCAGGCTGTGAGTGTCGTCTGCTAAGGATTACATTGTGGTAAGTGATACTGTGTTCGTCTGACAGCTTATGCTCTGGATAGTATCGTTATATCAGCTAAAGGTTAGGATATAAATCACGTTATTATATTATGCTAAAAATTGGAATGTGGTATTTAATTTCTCATTTAGTACTGTATTATTATTGCTATTATTATCATCGTTATTTATGAAACGAAAAAAAAAGGTAATTTAAACTTGTGTGCTTATGGATTTTGTAGCTGTGAACATCTAATATAACAAAAATGATTTCAACAGTTTTGCTTATGCTATACTTTGCGAATATATTTTATTTTATTCTCCGCTTTTATTTATAGCTCTCGCATATCTATATTGGAAATCTAAAAATATATGTATAGGGTTAAAAGGAACAAGAAAACGACATATTAATTAGTGAATACTAAATTATATGAATAAAATTTAAATATCTATCGATCTTTTCACGATTTAAACATATTGTACTATTAAGAAAATAAAAGCATCAACTAGCAGTTAGAACAAGAATTTTTATTGTTAGTTTTTATTTTATTTATTTATTTTTGTTTTAAAATTTACAAATTCACACACACACACACACACACACACACACACACACACACACACACACACGAATAACAATAATAATAAAACGCTGTATTGTTAAAATTCCAATATGTTTTCATAGATGGCGCCACGTGCTTCCTTTCAAAACTGTTTTAAACAGTTTTGAAAGGAAGTTTGTTTGTTAGGGAAAGGTAGAAGACAGATACTTGATTAAAATTCATAGGAAACTAGTAATTCGTAATGTTTTATTATCATTATTATTATTTATTAGTTTATGCAGAAAATTAATATTCTGCATAAACTCGCAATGTAGAATTGCCATGTACTTATATTTGCTTTATAATATGATATATACATTAACGATGTTCATAACATATCCATAAGAAGTCAAATATATCAATATTCAGATGACATAGCATTCCACACAGCTCTCTGCAAACCACAACAAGAACTAAATGAAATCACAACATACTTCTACCAAAACGCAATTCTAATCAATGGCACCAAAACACAGATGTTGATAATACACAACCCAAGAATCATACGCCCGCATCACTATCGATACATTGTCACACATACCGCTGCATTAACAACAAAAATACCTGCCAATGTTCCTAAATTAAACCTGTAATACACGCAAAATACCTCGGTCTCTATATAGATTCCCACCTTAAATGGACAAAACATATAGAATACCTACACACCAAACTCCGGTCATCGCAGCAAAACTGTTCCAAGTTAAAGACATTATTCCACCCAACATAAAAAAACTTCTATGTCACGGTATCTGCGAATCCCTACTCAGATACGGAATAACAGTCTATGCAAATACATCAAACAGCCATCTAACAAAATTAGAAACACTACACAGGAAAATCGTGCCAACAGTGATCTGGACACCTTACACGCAACACACAAATCCGACAAGCACATGGCGATACACAGAATTCTGAGCATCAAAAACCCGAAACACTACATGACATTAACAAGGAATTACTTCAACATCACCTATCGAAACAACAGAGACACATATCGTATAACACGACCTACAACAACTCTCTACATCCCCACACCCTTCAACAACTCATACGGTTCTTTTGTGAGATCACATCAGATACCCACGCAACTCAATAACCTACCAAGAAAGTTAAAACACGTAGATAACTACAGAACATTAAAAAACGAACTCTGGAAAATACACCAACAAAGTTAAGATACCGTTAACACTAATATACAAATCACAAATCACTAACATCCAATGCCACATCCCATACATAAACAGTAGCAACAACATAAATAGTGAAGGCTAAATCCCACTCTCTTCATAAAAGCTAACCCAAGCTTCGAAGTAGCTGGGATTAACTTGCCTCACTCATCTACAAGTAAGCCTTATAAACAAATGCAGAAATTTGTTTGTATAATCACTCTTTCTCAAACTTTGAAAAAAAAAAAAACATTATACAAAAAATTCTGTATAATCTTCATTGTTAATATTAGAAGAACATATGTTGTAAATACATAATATAAAGGGAAAAAAGTATTATTAAAATTTTTAATTGAAATCCAATGTAGAAATTGGAGTACTTAGTGCTGAACTCTGTAAAATTATAAAGTGAAATGTCACACAAGATGTTTATTGTATGTATAAATATTTTAGCAATCAATAAATTATCATTATTATTAAAATATTATTATTATTATTATTGTTTTGCAAATAGTAATAATAATAATAAAGTTAGTTTAATCCTTTATCCCAGTGAGAGCAAACAAAGTTTGCGCCTGAAAATATCTTCAGGACTGAATATATAGTGTTGTACTATCTTAACTGGGTAGCTTGCTCCACCTTTACAACGAGTTGCCTGGTGTTGTACTACTTACCCAGGTAAGATAGTACAACACTATATATTCAGTCCTGAAGATATTTTCAGGCGCAAACTTTGTTTGCTCTCACTGGGATAAAGGATTAAACTAAATTTATTATAGTCTAACCTAGTGAAAAATAAACTTTCAACATTTTGCAAGTAGGTCGCAAAAAACAACCAACAGGTAGGCATCACCTAACCTGATAGCCACTCCCAAGCCCGGTTTTTGCTGTTTGATAGTTTATTTCGATCGGCACAAAAAATGTTAAGTAGGACTGGTTTAACCTTCTGAAATCTCTTATAAAGTCCCCTCTTTTCCTAAATGTTTCAATGTGGTTAAGCGTTCTTTTAAAATTATTACAATAATCATTTGCATTATTTCTTAAATAATACATTGATTTATAAAATATATATATATATATATATATTCATTAAGAAATAATAAAACAGTGCCTTTTTTTTACTGGCTGAAAAAAGCCATTTTTTTTGTAACTCATAAACCTTTAACCTACCCCACTTAATGTTCTGCCTATTATTCACCATTGGTCGCCTTCTTCTTTATCATTTCTATCTTTCTAAGAAATCTCGCCCAAGTGGCCTTATCAAAGCATTCTAAAGAGAAATAATACTCCCCCCCCCCTTATCTATACTGTCAGTGTTTTCTTCAACAATTAGACAATTTAAAGAACTATTTCGATCCTTTGTGCAATATGGAACTTCAATTCTCTGTTCACTGTTAACCCCAAGTCCACAACTTCTTTAATTTACTGCAGTGTAGTTTTGGGAAAATGTAGTGTATAAACTATATGCTATTTCTGAAATTTTTTATGTAGCTTCTCTGATTTCAAATCTGAGAGAGAGAATGCATTGAAGTTTTGCCATTTAAGAATAATCGATATTTGATCACCAGACGAATTTTCCATGAAACCATACATTTTCTAATATTATATTAGGAAAATCCAATATAATTTCGACATATTTGGAAAAATGATTCAGTACTGATATATTAAGAAAATACTAATATATTACAAACATATTTCCAAATATGTCGAAATTATATTGGATTTTCCTATCGCTCTTCGAAAAAAATACCAGGATTATATATATCCCATATATAGTCTTGGGAAATGACAAATGACGTTTGCATCTATAAAGCTAGGCCATCAGAAGAAAGATCGTTTTAAGTTCGATTCTGGTCTCCGACTGGAAAATATTAATTCCTTCTTCTAAATCTTTCTTCGACTAGTTCCCGATATTTGGAACGAGCAAGTTGGGTTTTGCCCGGATACTTTGGTTTTTAATCTTGCAACTGAAGAAAAACAATGGTACAACTCATATTATTACACGTTACGCGCAATAACATGTGGTGTTAATGGCTAGGGAACATGAAATGGCAATAGATATCTTGCCTACTCTCTTTCTCGGATGACAATTAAAAATCACTGAGTCTTGGGCCAGCATTCTGTGATTGGCTACCCCAGTTCTGAAATGTTAGGGCTAAATGGTCTTGCATATTCTCTTTATGGAATAAAATGCATTACCATATATTCTATTTGATAGCAGAAATTATAAGAAATACGGAGTTTCGTAATTTGTTATGTCCATATATATAAAACTCGAGAGAGAAAAACAAATTGAAAGGTTTTTTATTCCATACGTTTTAAAATAAACCGTTATTTGAAAGAGATCATTATTATTAGTATAATATATGAAAAAAAACTATTATTATTATTACTGAGATAAGAGCCAACAGGCTTCATTTCGGCAAAGCAAAATTATTAAAATTAAGTGGATATTGAATCCCACATTATTTCTTAGCCGAATAAGAAACTCAAAGCCAGGAAATCTGAGTTTCATGCCAACACCTGGTACAATGCTAGGGCAACTCGTAGCAAAGTTTGAGTAAGCTCCGATCACTGTCCTTAGTATTTTCTCCTAATTTTCCCGTAATTTCCCTCTCATAATGTAGAACAGCATACACTTTCTAGGTGTTGTGTTTTACATTATGGGAAAATACTAAGGACAGTGATCGAAGCTTACGCCACCTTTTTTACGAGTTGCCCCAACATTGTAGTGTTGGCTTATGCTTGGACTAGCCCCAACGTTTATAGTTTTCTATATTCTGCATGAAACTCTTAGATTTCCTATCTTTGAGTTTCTTATTCGGCTAAGAAATAATGTGGGATTCAATATCCACTTAATTTTATTATCATTATTATTATTATTTCTCAATCCTCTTCACGGAGTCAAAGATTCTTCGCGGGAGGTTCACACCAACCACCACTCACACAACATCCACTGTACTTCTTCCGAACCCACTCAATGACAAAGCCCCCACGACCTCCACTGGAAGCCCGTTTTACTAACTCATCACTCTGCAAGCAAAAAATCTAGTCCTCACACCCTTTCTAAAAATACACTCACTTAAACTAAAAATTCACACGTATACCACAGTAATTAAATTTTAATAATATGTAGATATTTCGTCTTAAGTGTCTTAATACCATCATCAGTACAGTTATTACAAACAATGCCAGGAATTACATTCAAAGGAACAGTTAGTGCGCATGCTTATATTGGAATCCCTCTATGCGTAAAGTAGCGTGTTTGAAGACTAAAATACTCGGTTGTAAATTAAAATATATCTGATAAATTTATTTTATACAATTGAGGATAATAATTTCCCAGACCTTTGGGATAGTGTCATTGCTGTTAAGATTGGGTCTGTGACGTAAGGCTTTAGCACTTTATTTATACGAGCGGTCATGTATTTAAGAAGCTTAGTGTTTTTCCATTGGATCCTACGGTTAGGGTTTCTAACTCCATGTTGGGCAAGGCCAGATTTGTGTGGGTTGAACAGACGGATCACACAGAAGCATAGTATAATGTATAATAGTTATGAATACTCCACAGGTTTCACTACACAACAGGATTTACACCCCACCCCTATTATTCTCTCCTGTCATGTACGGGTAAACTACTTCTATATGAATACTATAAAACATTTTTAGTTATTTATATTTTTTTCGTCATATCCCCTATTTTCTGGCTTACAACTGAATTTTAACCCACCAACTCAAACACCACAAAAAATAGAAAGCATAGTATAAACTTGGTAACTCTTCTTTGGATCTTCTTTACCACTTCCTGATCTCCACGGAATCCAGATCCCTGCACAGTAGTCCAGATCTGATCCACCAATGCTTATTAATGAGAGATAACAGTTTCCTTACTTTACTGTACTTGTCGGTGCGTTCTTTAACTATCAAGCAATCCGATTAACTATTTTGGCCATTTTTTTTCAATGTGTTCTCTGAACCTGTTTACAATTACCTCCAAATTCCTAGCCTCAACAATTTCGTGAAGTTTAATTCTGTCAACGAAATACACATCTTGTAATCTTTTTGAAGTTTTGCTGCATGGGGCGGACCGTGAGTTTGTCGCTCCTCTCAGTACACACCAAAAATACTACAAAAAGTAAAAACGACATATAGGGAAATAAATTAAAATACTATGTTTATTTTTTTTGAAGTAAAACTTTAATTTCGACATTCTAAAATGTTATTTTTCTTGCTTTTCTGTTAGCAAAATCGTCGATGACATTGGCGAAGTCTATTTTATAATAATGTAGGTAATTCTTAATCAATTTTATTTAGAAAAACTCCTCTCATCACTAACAACACTTGCAGCAATTATGAGAAAAATTCGCAGTAGTATTACAATATTTGGAAATGAGTTCTCGAGACTGTATTTTAACTGCAAAAGTTCAAAAAGGTTCAAAGTGCAGCCCGGGGCGGACCTTCCCCTCCTCTCCCCTCTAGCTATGCCTCTGGCCGTGGTAATGCTTTACGCTGCCATCTCAGCTTATCATAATAACCGCTTTTTTGCTTCCACATATATGCTCTTTCTAAATGAAAATTACACAGATCTACATAATATTTTTAATAACTGAGCTGAAAGTTATGATGAACATAATTCCTCACAGTTATTTATTCTATAATTAATAATATTGAATTTAATCGATGGAGGGCGTTGTTTTTATTTATTTACTAGGAATTTTAGGATAATTTCTGATGATGTTTTGAATATCGTATTTAGTCCTGGCAGGTGTCGCTGTGTAATGCAAACGTATTATTAAATCAAAGTTGGTTTAGTGGTATTTGTAGCTTCGTATTATTCGTCAACTTTGGATGTATTGATTAAACACTTTCACAAAGAAAACACTGCAAGTGTGTATATTGTTATCGCGATTCTAATTATTTTAAGTAATTTATTGCTATTTTTTTTATAAATACATTAAATAATAAAATAATATTAATATCGCTAGAGGGTGCTGTTTTTATTAAAAACATCATTTCTGACTTTGATTTTAATATCGTATGGATTTGGCAGGTGTCGCTGTGTAATGCAAACGTATTATTAAAGTTAATTTAGTGGTATTTGTAGCTTCGTGTCGTCAACTGTGGGTGTATCGATTAAACAATTTCACAAAGGAAACACTGCAAGTGTGTATATTATTATCGCGATTCTAGTTATTTTAAATAATTTATTACTATTATTTTTTTTTTAAATATAGATCCCTTGAACTTGAAAAATAATTAAAGCGGAACAACACAGCGGTTGTGGGGAAGTGATTTGTGTCATTACCTAATATTAACCTTCCCTTCTTTGCCGTTGTCGCCTTCATTTTTCCGCCTATTTGGTCAGCGATGCGTGTTTAACTGATGTTTACAGTCGGCTCCTTAACAGTCCTAACTCATGCATGTCACCCTGGAATCTTTTTTTTTTTTTTATTTGCCTATTTATTTATTTTCTTATTATTCGTATTTATTAATGATATGGCATTTTGACGTCAGTCACCTCGTACGTCTTCGGCCAGCTGATTTCAAACGCGGAAGTTAATTCGAGTAGTCGCGATTATTGTACAGTTTTCTCTTTTCGAGAGTCGCTCACCTTGAGTTCGGGTAGCGGGGAGACAGCGAATACTGATGATGCGTTGAATCTCCGGTCATTGACCTTTGCTGCAAATATACCAGCAAAGGGAAGACGGAAGGAAGGGGACGCAATAAACCAATAAATAACATTAACTAAATAACAATAAAATAATAAAAGTTAAAATTTCAATAGCTATTTAAAATTGACCATAAAATCTAGTTTCCAATAATACAGTATTTTAGTATGTGCGCGTGCGCACGCATGCACGCGCTTTGTATGATAGAACTGGATGAATTTTTTCAAAGCCTGAAATATCGAAATATTCCAATATCGATAAAAACTAAGGGTGAGCAGTTTCTCTTACCCCAGGGCTACATCACAGCTCATAAGACTGGAGTGCAATGCATTTTTGTTTAGATTAAATTCAGTTTGGTTATTAATAGTTCGTATTTGGGTATTCCTTGTACACAATAAAGGAATAAAAAAAAACAATAATTTCTAGTATCTAACTTAAAGATATTAATAGTATAATTAATATCCGTTTAAATTAAGTTAGGCAATTATTCATCACACGGTTTAAATATGATGAATAAATATTTATCTAAATATTATCTAAATTTATAAGATAATATTATTATCTAAATTATAAATATTCTTTATAAATATAAAGAATGTGATAATCAACTATCGTGAAGATCGAAAGACAAGACGAAAGCAGGGGAATTTGGGTCTAGCACTCATGCTCAAATTGGATGCTTCAGCGATTCAAATTGATGGTGTCATGATCGTGAAGCCGATTACTGAGGGGGGGGGGAGGAAGATGGGTTGCAACTCTTCTTGATTGTTGTGAAACCTCACAAGCATTCCTTATGACTACTGTTTGACCACATATAGCATGTGATAGTCTTTCAGTAAAGCTCGTCCCCATGACCAAATGCTCTCCTGAAACGTCCCCCCCCACCCTACCGAGCCGAATCTTATGGAACACATACATGCGGAACACTGTTGTCTCAGTCTTAGAATCTAGATGAATTGTGATATAATCACTTGTGGATCATTTCTCATCCGCTCATAAAATTAGTTTTAAAGGCCAGACAGTCCAGCTCATTAACAATAACCATTCTTCGTGTTTTTATCTTAATCCAGCAATTGTATTAAAAATAACCAACAAAGCAAAATATTTATTTTGCCGTTATTTTATTTTTATATTATAAAAAATAAAATAGCGGCTTTTTTTTTGAATAATGAGAAATTTAATATTTTTATATTTCATATCTTAATCCTACTTTTTATTATTATATATTATTTTTTAAATACTGATACATACATTATAAATACTTTGTAATTGATAATGAAATATTCATTATAAATTACAAAGAATGCGTTTGTTATTCTTCACTGATCAACAAATGCAGCTTTTACGACTGCTACTCTACCTTCACGGATAATCAAACGATGACGTTTACAAGATAAATATGAAGTTACGCACTACACCAGAAGAGTAGTCTGTAACCCATCAAACTCAATTTTATATCCTCATATTCAAAACAGAGCAGGTTTATAGCAAGTTTGTGCGGTAACATCATTACTTTTCTTAACATTATTTTTTCACTAGACTCACTGAAGGGGGTAAAAAATCTCGATTTCGTAATGAAATAAATTCAAAGCCTTTATACAACGAAGATGAATTTTATTATTGCAAGTATCCCCCCCCCCAAAAAAAAAGAAATAAATTTCGGATTAATATAGCAATAGCAGGTTTTGCTCCCATTCCAAAATATTTCTCTGTATTATTGAGATAAATACTCTTCAGTGAACCTTGCTAAATGTATCTACCTTTTGTTTATTTTTTTCTAAATGCTGATTAATTTCTAAACGAACTTCATGCTTCCAAATGAATGTCAACAAGACAAATATCGTGTTTTATATACTGTACATATATGAAACACGGAAAACACTTTTATTATTATTATTATTTT
The DNA here is from genome assembly GCF_054136105.1 of Typopeltis vanoorti. Taxonomy (NCBI): domain Eukaryota; kingdom Metazoa; phylum Arthropoda; class Arachnida; order Uropygi; family Thelyphonidae; genus Typopeltis; species Typopeltis vanoorti. Next base: position 61,824,248 of record NC_143572.1, read on the forward strand.
AGTGAAATATGAATGCTGCGTAGTTCGTAAGTTAGCCACCAGAGGTGCAACGATTGTACTTGCTTCTTCTTTTTTGCTTTGTTATTTTTTTTTATTGCTTTGTTTATTGCTTCTTTTGAACTGAAGTTTGTGCCGATTTTAAATTGATAACTATATGCTCTTTAAAACTGGTCATCAATATTCTGTGCGCATCCTAAATTTTATGAGATATTTTTAGATTATAAAACTTGTTTGGTCTGTATTTTTTATCACGTTTTATTTATTTATTTTTTACTTTATGTTTTTATTAGTTCTCATCAGAATTAATAACAACTACAATGTTGTTCACATCAGAATAGTTGGTGCTGTTCGCCGTATTCTTATTTTTCAATGAATTTGCAAAGAAACTTAGGGACTATAAGCTTTGTTGGCTCTAATTACATAGAGAAGCCTGTAAGACAAAATGCAGTAGACCTCGCTCGACAGCTTGTTTTATAACTCCTTGCTTTTAATAGGGGTATGAAAATTTTCATTATGATTATGACAAGACATTTTGTCTTGCTACAGAAGCGAGGCGATCGGGATAAATATTCTTCAATGGGAGTTTTCCGACCGACTGAGACACAGCATACAACGCAGAATAAACCATTTTTAACTAGTATGCATAATTTCTAATAACTGACTGGATGTAGTTTATTTTTATCCAAATAATTTAGCGTCACCGTAGCTCAGTTGGAAGAACAGCAGAACATTGTGCCTTTCGATTGGATAAAACCTGCAATCGATTCTTGTCGTGATGAAAGAAATCTTCATGTGGATTTCGCATAAAGTTTTATGTCACAAAATACAGTATTTTATGCAAAATACTGTATTTTGCATAAAATTTTATGCAAAATCACTACAGATGTAGAAAGAAGTTAAATCACAGTCTGGCATTATTACCTTTGCTAAACATTCGAAAAACTGATAAAGGCAGGTGATGCCGAAGTTAGTTTAAGAATCCAAGTGGTAAAAATTCAGCATGGTGGATGCTATGAAAAGTGATCGTATCTGGAATGAAGTCGTAGGAACAATTCTAAAGGAAGTTTGGAAGAAACTCTTGAAGACATTGAAAGTTTTTATTTTTATTTTTTATTTTTGATAAGGCCAACAACCACTGTTGTTTAGACAACAAATTGATTAGCTCTGAAAGTCTCTTAAGGTCAGTCGAAGTAACTCGCTATAATCTACTAACGCATTTTATTCCGCCAAGGGCTAAACGGTCTCGTCTACTCCCTGGCAGAGACCCACCAATCCCCCAGTCTTAAAAATTTAGTTCTACTAAATTTTTAAGACTGGTGGGCAGCCAAAATCCATTCTAAGCCAGCATTGACGGCTGATCAAAGGCTATCTGTGATTTTCAAAGGCATTCGGGAGGAGTATGGTAGACATCTGCTGCCATCTCATGGTCTCCCTAGCACTATATACACTAATCGACATAAGAGAACAAAATGTTTTTAATCAACATTTTATTTCTAACAGCGTCTCTGAAGGGCGAATATTTGATGTAATGGGGTATTCTGAATTGCAAATTCTGAAGATTCAATAGAAATTGATCTACCCCTCAACAGGTCCGTACACAACGCAAATTACTCATGCTTATAAAAACAGGTTGTAATCATATCACTTCATTTCCGTTTTCTGGCTTGCTCACCAGGTTAACCACATCTTTAGTATCTTCAGGATGGTAAATTACCATCATTTAGATGATTCTTTGAGATGGCAAGCCATTGGACAACATGATGCTTGGTGACACTTTGGCTGAATGTGTCACAAAGTGACTCGGCAGTATGGATTCGGCTTCGGGAGATAGGAACTATTACAATAGGGGTTGGTAATAGTTCCAAAACAGACTGCAGTTTAGCTCTAAAAGCAAGAAGGAATCATATTTTGTTCTGTCCAGTAAACTGTCTCGCAGCCACGTGAAAACATTTCCAACTGGACTAAGAATGCTTGGGACACAAACCACTGGATTCCTATCGAATAGTCCCCTTGAACTATTCGATAGGAATCCAGTGGTTTGTGTCCCATTAACTACAAGTCAGTACAGAAACTGGTGTCGTGAACATGCAACTTCGTGCCCTGACAAATGGGGTAAAGTTCTTTTCTATGATGAGTCCGTTTTAGTACAGCCGGATTTCAGATTTGATCTGGAGAGATAAAACGAGGAATTCGGTACCATCCCTCTAACGCCCATATGGAAGCAATATTCTCCTTCGGGATGGATTAATAATCAATGACTGCACACCTTTTCATTTTTTTATAGGGATACCTTATCTGAGAGGTTCAGAGAACAAATCTCCAAACCCTATTTGTGTGGTGAAGGAGGAACAGTGAAGGAGTATCTTGAAACTGACGATATCCAAGAATCACCGTCTCCAGCACGATCACTAGACCTAAATCCGATCGAAAATGTGTGAAACGCCCTTGGGCGTCACATTGCACGACCACAGCCATCGCCTTGATCACTGTGAGTTAAAGGCAGCTCTGGTGGAAGAATGGGATTTGTTGCCACAGAATTATATAGACACCCTTATATCGGGCATGGTTCCTCGTTGTCAGGCAGGCTTGATCAGCCATTTGAAGGGATTATACGCCGTACCGATATCATGTGAACATATTTACGAACATATCGTGTCGACTTCTGTAATGTCGTCTTTTTTTTGATAATTCACTGCTGAGATCAATTTCGTATTCTACTTGAATCAATGTAAATTCAGTTATGTCTGAGTATATTCCCAATGTGATCATACTGAAGTCATATGAATATTTCTAATTTCTCCTGGTGTCAGACTAATTTAAAATAGATTTGAAAGCATAACAAAGAAATGTATTTCTCTACTCTTCCCCTCCAGATTACTCAATCTTGTACTTTATTATGTGTTAGTTTTTATCTCTTTTTGTTGAAAAGACAAAGTGTATAGTTTAATTATATCGGTTAATACTTTAAATTTCACGGTGTGTATGAAGAGTTACCTTTAAAAAAATGTTATTTCTAGTGGTTTGCTGTGGTCGGATACATAATGTCTTTCTAAGGGTTGTTGGGTCAAGATGTCGACACACTTCAATGCCAAGTTTAGAGTAGACACGCCCCCATTCTTCTCCCCCCCCCTTTTTTTGTCGTAAAAACAACCGGTTCCATGTGGTTGGTGCACTGTCTTTTAGTAATTGTCAAGTTGAGTGAATTGGATAGCGTGCATTCACTTCCGGTGACTATTTGCATCCTGAAAGATTTATATCCGCTGTGCAACAAAGGTTGTAGTTGTATCTAAACAATTGACTTTGTACACCATTATCTGTCACCTGATTTTTTATTTATTTATTTTTTATTTTTTTGGTAGTGTGAGAAATTGACCTACATAAGTGCGCATGTCCGAACGATCACGTGCTCAATTCATTTCTAAAAACGAAGAATTAAATTTCTTTTTTACCATGTAAGAGTGATGTCTTATTATCATTATTAGTACAACGAATGCACACAATCAAGACAAAATCTTCTTCAGCTATAAGTACGATCCATTTTTAGAGTATATTCTGGGATAAAGGCATTTTTATTTATAAATTTTTTTTTTTTCGCTGTAATATCATTGTAAAAAAAAAAATTTCGAATAATGAAAGCGGATAGCATCACTGTCGAGGAATTCTATCACAGGGTTATCTATTAAACAAAATTGGCAAAATTTTGCAATTTTATCAAGTTATAATGGTCTAAATGACCTTTAGATCTTTGATGTATGACTGCACTGGCCGCATCTTTGATCCTTGGAGCATGAAGGAGATAAAACTTGAGATTTTCATGTGTGTCGAGATTTTCATAGTTAGTCGAGACCAGGGTTTCTCAACCTTTCCTTAGCAATCCCCTAAAGGATTTTTTAATGGTGTTTTATTAATACTTTTATTTTATTATTTTTTAAAATTTTTATTCATAGAAATAAACAGAGTTTTTCTCACTACGCCTGTTCTTTTCGTAGACCAATGAAAACGTCTGTATAGCGATAAATATCCCTTCTCCATCAGACAGCGTAGTGTAAATACAAGAAAAACAAATAGCTTTGTGCTATATGTAACGACTATTAGGGTAAATTGGAGACATTCGAAGTGACTGTATTCAACGCGACTCCTTCCCACAGGCACTATACATTATCATTAAGACAAATACTGATTTTACAATTAACATTCAATCTAAAACATTCAAAGTAGCATGCCATAAATCTTTGTAAAAATTCACCCATTCAAGCGACATAACATACTATCAAATGCAAATTCCACCCACAAAGGTTGTAAATTTACATTAGTATTAGTACCACGGGTTGGTTAAAGGCTACATAATCCAGAAACTCTGCATGAATGTCTGCGTGAATGTCTCTCCGGATTTCCTCTCTGGAAATCCGGAGAGACATTCACGACATACGTGTATTAAAGGATGAAAGTCTGCAGGATAAAAAAAGAAGTCAACATCCTCTCTTCATATAAACCGTCAGCTTATTGTGAGGTGGTTACGATCCTTGGATAGGCAGTTGGATAGCATTTTGAGGTTTTAAACTTGAGATAGTTCTAATATGGCAGTGACAGAGTGACTTGGTAAATTTGAAAGTTAATAGCAAGAATATGACCGATTATTTGAGTGTCTTACAGGGGAGGCTCGTGCATAGGCACTTCAGAACTGCAGCACCCCTAATTTTTCTCGATATATAAATATATTTATTAATTTATTTATATCCGCTTGTAATATTTAATTTTATCATCAACAATCCTATACAATTCTCTTATTTTGTATAAAAAATAATAAAAATCCATCTTGTAGCACTTAGGAGGGCGCTAGCAGCACCATGTTTACCACAGTGTCATATTGCTACGCGTGCAAGCATATGCACGTCATAGTGAGATGGGAGCTATTAGCGTAATGCGGCACTGTCTGTCGTGTAGTTCCACTGTTGTTTATATGCAGTTTGCGCCAGTAGTAGAGTGTTCGTAGTGCTTATCGTGTTTACTCCGTCTATTTAAATATTTGGACATTACAATTAAAGGATTTAATTGTAATATCCAAAAATTGTAAATCCATTCCTTTAATTATAATTAAATGAATAGATTTTATTTTAAAGTAATTTTGAATTATACTAAACTATAATTTTATCGATAATAAACAATATTTTTTCATGAAACAAAACAAGAAGAATATATTTTATTTTTAAGTAATTTTGAATTATACCAAAATATAATTTTGGTATAATTCAAATTACAAACTGTATCGTTTTATCAATAATAAACAATATTTTTTCATGTTTAATGTTTTTTTTTTTTAAATTTTTACCCTAATTTTGATATTTTATCCAAACACGTATACACTGTACTTACAGTGTGTATCTATATTTCGAAAGTTGCAGCACCCTCACTATTTCAAGCCACGAGCTGCCACTGATGTCTTATGAAGCGTGCTTCAAGACGAGAATTAAATAAATAAAAATAAAGGAGAAATAATTCCCCTGAAAAGTAGGAAATTACAGGAAGGTGATGAGCATACAAAATGTGCAGTGGAAAGACAATCTTGCCTATCACGAAATATTTTCGTGATAGGCAAGTACTCAGTTATCACAAGATATGATATGCTACAAGGCGAAGAATGTTTAAAATGCGATACCATAAGACATTAAAATTCGGTCTTAGAACCTGTGGAAAGGAAAGATATTCAACCCCCCCCCCCCCCGGTTACTTGAGGAGGAACAATTTGTGCGTGTGAAAGGCATTTCGGAAGACAGGAATTAGCAAGTCGACGGACAAACAAGAACAGCGTAATTCTCAACAATAATGTGAAAAGAGGAGATTAAAGAAAGTAATAGAAAAGGCTGCAATAGAACGAAATGGACAGGCGAAGACACCTTACAGCGAAAAGGAGAACTTCAGCCAACGAAAATGCCTCGATAAGCATAGAGAGGGATTATGTGAGGACTGAACAGAAGAAATATTGCATCCCGGAACCGACAGTGATCGCTAAGAAAAACAGCCTACAGGGCATATGTGAAAGAAAAGAAGGTTGAGAAAGAAGAAGAAGGGCAGTTTGGGTCAGGACATTTGAAAAGGAACAGAGGAGGTCAAAAGAAGACAAGCGTAAAGGAAAAAAAAAACGAAGAGGAAAGAGAAATAAACACTTCAATGAATGTTGGAAGGACGATGAAAGCATTGATGTAGGAAAATATTGATTAGGATATTAGGATAACCAAGCAATTTTATATGCTTGGTTATTTTAGCTCCTAATCCCAAGTATGCAAACAATTAAGTTTGCGCCTGAAACAAAGTTCAAGTCTAAAGATGGTACAACACCAGGGCAGCTCATTGTAAAGGTGGTTAAAGCTTTGATCACTATTCTTAGTATTTTCCCATAATGTAAAGCACATCTCACTAGAAGATGTATACTGCAATGCATTATGGGTGGGGTCACTACCCAGACCGGTTTCGACCTTTTTTGAGGTCTCCTCAGTGAGTAGCTAGACCCTAAATACCAAGGTTTTAGTAATACAAAGCCTTATCAACTTTACCTATATAAGTTGCAACAAGGTGTATTAAGTTTTAATAAAAATCTCTGGAGGAGATATTGATGGGAATAAATTTTTAACTTGGGTATATTGTATATTAGGATAACCAAGCAATTTTATATGCTTGGTTATACAATATACAATATACAATATACAATATACAATATACAAATATACAATATACAATATACAATATACCTAATATACCTAATATACCTAATATACCTAATATACCTAATATACCTAATATACAATATACCCAAGTTATATATATATATATATATATATATATATATGGTGGGGTGGTCCGAATATACTGAATAAGGACTCGTGGACCAACAGGGCCATAAGGGGCAATCATCTTGATTGTAAGGGAAGCGGCACTCCCATGGACCCCTAGCTGGATCTATCCTCTCCTTCTTCTACTTTGAGGAAGACCCACTTACTTTAATGTTTCCTATAAGGCCTTATCAGCCAACTCTTCTTACTTTATGACCCTTGTGCTATTAGAGTACTCGAGGGCCATGGGGTCTTTTCATTTCTGGCCTTACAACTATGTCCTCTCTATAAACCTTACTATATTTCTTCTATAATCTACCCTTTCCCCTTCAATATACCCTATTCCTCCTATGGGTTTAAATTCGGAAGAAGGCGAGTTCAGAAGCTTTAAGGTAGCAGCCCTACCACTGAACTATTCCATCGTCAGGCTAGTCCCCTGACATGGAGAACATAACCATACTTGTAAGCTGACAGAAAAAGATAATCGGATTGAATCTATGGGAAACGACCCTGGAATGGAAAAGGGAAAACGAAAATGGAAACGACAAAATATAATACACATAGCAAACCGGAATGTAAGAGGAATAGCATATAAAAGAAATAGAATTAGACCAGTTATTAAATGAAAGAAATTTTAAAATAGCAGTAATCACTGAAACAAAAAAGAAATTAAAAGGAACTATGAGAACTGAAAATTTTAATGTGATATACAGTGGAGTCGACAGAGACCAAAGAGCACAAGCAGGAGTCATGATTTGGATTCATAACTCCCTTTCAAAACAGTTAAAACATTATAAATTATGGAATGAAAGAATAATGGAAGCTAGAATAAAAATAGATAGAGGCTATTTAACAATAATTGGTTTATATGCCCCAGAAGAAGGAAGAGAACAGGATAATATTGATTTTTATAATCAGCTATAAAACATATATAATAAAATAAATAAAAATGATTACATAATTTTAGCAGGAGACTTAAATGCAAGAATTGGAAACACGAAAATTAATAATAATATAGGAATACATGGAGAACACACTCTAAACAGAAATGGTAAAAAATTGATTGACTTTGTAGTTTATAATAACCTAAAAATAATGAATTCCTTCTATAAACATAAAGACATACATAAATATACTTGGGCAGCAAGAGGATGGAAATCGATATTAGATTACTTCATATTAAATGAAAAGACATCAAAATTTTCACTAGATGTTAGAGTTCACAGAGGATATGAAATAAGCAGTGACCACTTCCTTGTTAAAATAAAATTAAGATTACCACCTAAATGGCTACAAGTAACAAGAACAGCAAGAAAAATTTGAAACATTTGTTTATAAAACTAGACTAATGAATGACACAAATGTACAATGGCTATATGAACAAAGAATTAACCAGTATCTAGATAAAATAAAACAAAATGAAGAAATAGAAATAGAATGGCTTAATATAAAAACGATACTAAATGCAGCAGCAAATGAAAGCTTAGGAAAGACCAAAAAATTCAATAAAAGAAAAAACTGAAGATCTGGGATGATACAATCAAAGAAATAATCAAAAAGAAAAAAGAAGCCTATCACAAATGGTTAAGCAGTAAAAGATTAGAAGATGAAATAGAATATAAAAGAATAAGAGCCATAGCTAAAAGAGAAGTCAGAAAAAGACAGAGAATCATGGAATAAATTTGTTTCTAATTTAGAACATGATTTATATAAAATAAGAAGACCCAATGTATATAAGATTTTGAAACACCTAAATGCAGATACCAAAGAAAACATAAAATTAAACACTGAATTGAAATTAGAAGAATTTCTAAATTACTACGCGGAACTGTGGACAGACAAATATTTTAAAAAAGACAACTGGCAAACAATTAACGAAAATGAAAAGGAAATAACTGAAGAAGAATTAGAAATCAGCCTAAAAGAAATAAGAAACGGAAAATCACCTGGAGAAGATAAGCTAGGTTCAGAACTATATAAATACGCAGGAACAAGATTCAAAGGAAGACTCCAATTATTTTTAAATAAAATTTACTCAACTGGTATCCCCCCCAATAGAATGGAAAAAAGCAATTGTGATTCCTATCTTTAAGAAAGGTAATAGAGATGACCCTAAAAACTATAGAGGTATCAGTATACTAAATTAATGTTACAAAATATATAGCAGAATCTTAAATAACAAACTAATGATATATTCCAAAAACTTTATTCTAGAGGTACAAAATGGATTTAGAAAAGGACGATCATGTATAGACCCAGCCTTCTGCCTAAAATTAATAATAGAGAAAAGAAGAGAATATAATTTAGAAACACATATTGCATTTATTGACATTGAAAAAGCATTTGACAAAGTTAAAAGAAACATATTATTTAACATATTAAAAGAAAGACAAATACCAAATAATATCCTAAAAGCTGTCACAAGTATATATGAAAATAATCAAATACAAATAAGATTAAATCACGAGCTATCATATACAAGAGAGATAAACCAAGAGGTCCGACAGGGATGTCCCCTCTCAGCAACTCTTTTTAATATCTACTTAAATGAAATAATAATAAAATGGAGTAAAAATTTACATCAAGGAATTAAACTTTCACCTACAGTTAACTTAAACACTCTCCTCTTTGCAGACGACCAAATAATAATTACAAATTCTGAAGAAAACTTACAGAAAGCTATTTTACATCTAAATGAGATATCCAAAGATTATGGTATGATAATATCAACGGAAAAATCAAAAACTATGGCCTTTAAAGGACAAGATCCAGCAAGAACTAAAATAGTATTAGATAACAAGATCTTAGAACAGGTGAATTCATTTAACTACCTAGGATGTATGATCACTTATGAAAATGAAAAAGATATAAACATAAAAATTGCAAAATATTTAAAAATAACAGGAGTAATTAACCTCTATATTTAAACCAAACCTAGTTCAAAAACAAACCAGGCTAAAAGTATACAATACATTAGCCCTACCAGTCTTAATGTATGGAAGCGAAATCTGGACAATAAAACAAAAAGACAAAGATTAACAACAGCAGAAATGAAGTTTATGAGAAAAACTGCAACTTATACCCTATTTGATGACAAAAGAAACGAAGAAATTATGAAAGAATTAAACCAAGAACCAGTAATAGAAAAAATTAAAAAATATAAACATGAACGGATGGAACACGTTCAAAGAATGAAAACAGAAAGATTACCAAAACAAGCCTTAAAGTACAAGCCATTAGGAAAAAGAAAACCAGGACATCCTCTTAAACAATTCAACGATGACTTCTAAGGCTGGAACAGGCCATACTAGGCCTAAATCTTTGATACGTATGATGATGATATATTATTATTATTATTATTTTGACACCTCCAGGGAGTCCAAAGACTCATCGAGGGAGAGTGTGCCGACAGCATCGAACGATTGGTCTCCTTCCAACTACTAACCGCGCTCAAACTTACTTAACTGAGCCATTAGTAGCAGAGGCTCTCTCTCTCTCTCTCTCTCTCTCTATATATATATATATATATATATATATATATAATATTTTATTTATGTTTCCTTTTTTCATTAAGGTCATGGCAAAGCATGCTGGAGTTTCCTCTTTCCGACTGATCCCTCTGATCATCATGTCTAGTCTGTGCATGACTTGTAGGTCAACTCATCACAATTCCACTTCCGAAGCTCCTAAAGTGAAATCTGGTGATGTGGTGAGCAGTGGAAAATATGAAAATTCTTTGATTCAGCTGCCCATCAATCTGGTTGTCCCTTTTGCTATTATCGGTATATTGGTTGTGGAAATCGTGGCGCTAACTGCTCCCTTCATCATTTCCATCTTTCGCATCAAGAAAGGACCACTTCAAGCACTAGCCGGCTTAGCTGGAGGTAGTGCTGCAGGAGGAGAAGGAGGAGGAGGAGCTGCAGGTGGACTGAACTTGCAATCCATTATAAGTTCCCTTGGAAGTGGAAATTTGCAATCGATTATTAGCTCTTTGGGTGGAGGAGGAGACCTGTCATCCCTCATTGGTCTTCTAGGTGGTGGAACAAAAAGGCAAGTTGAGTATCCTAAGATACATTCTAGGATGTATCTCAGGATATTATATTAAGATATAGATATGGATATTATAATATTAGTTGTTACTTAGAATATTACCTATTACTTGGGTTTTATTTCGGAATATGTTTAACAATAGGAACGCAGTAGACGTACAGAAATTGCGCTATTGTTTCATAGGCATGCTCAGCGCGAATCGGTTGGAACAACACATGCGCACATAACAGAAAAGTTCAACAATAAATATTACGTCAATAATTTAATAGATCAATAAAGGCCACATAATACTAAGTCCAAATAGGATAATGTAAAAAAAAATAATAAGAAATAGAATAAGAAATAATTGCTAAATAATTTTAATTATTTAATGAAAATAGAATAAAAATTAATGGAAAAAAATTAATAAACATAAAAAAATTAACAAACGTAATATCAAGGTCTAATACATACATACATCTTCAAGGCCCACTCTTCCTAATTGGGTTGTGTGGGCAACAGCTGCAAGAGGAACTTCCAATGGTCACGATCCTCTGCCACCAAGCTCAGATGTTCTGGTTGGATTCCCAAACGTGTCCATCCAAGGTTTTGGATATAATCTATCCAGCGAGTCCTTGGCATTCCACGTGGCCTCCCACCCTCTGCCTTGGCAAAGAGGGCCTGCTCAGGAGCCTCTCTTGTGGCATTCTGACAAGGTGTCCGTACCAGCATAACTGTGATCTCTCAACATGGAGAAGCAGCGGTTGAGTATTGAGGGTTTTCCGAATTGCAGAGCTTCTGACTCTGTCGAGTTTTGTCAGCCCCGCAACCCCTCGAAGGAACCTCATTTCAGCCGTTTGGATTCGTGTCCGCATTCTTTCGGTCATCACCCAACTCTCATGACCATAGGTGAGGATGGGGACATAGACTGTATTGAAGACAGCCAGCTTTGCCTTCTGGCTTAACTCCCGCTTCGATACTACCGAAAGGCCAAGCTCCCGCAATATTGAGCTTGCTAAGCCAATTCGAGTATCTAGCTTTACGTCCCATTTCCCATCATTCGTGAATATGGACCCAAGGTATTTAAATTTCTCCACCTGTCTCATTGGGACTCCACTTACATTTAGGGTGCACTGGGATGGTTGTCTTGAGACCACAAATGTTTCAGTTTTGGCCACACTAATCTTCATTCCGGCGTCTGCACAAACAGCTACAAACCTAATCAGGGTCTGCTGGAGGTCATCTGTGGAAGAGCTATGCAGAACTAGGTCATCTGCAAAAAGCAGACGTCCAATGCTACATTTTCAAATTCTGACACACTCACTGTCTCGGCTGTGATTATCAATCCAGTCCATAAATATTATGAAAAGGAGGGGGTGACAGAACACACCCCTTGGCAGAGGCCAACAGAGACTGTGAAAGGTTCAGACTTTGTGCTGTTTACCCTGACACAAAACTCTGGGCATTCATACAGGGACTTGATGGCAGCTAATAGTTGACCATCCACTCCATACTCCTGTACTACTTGCCAAAGCTTATCCCGAGGAACTCGGTCATATGCCTTCTCCAAGTCCACAAAACATGTGTAGACATTCTTGGCATATTCCCAAGATTTCTCAAAGACTTGCCTTAAAGTGAAGATTTGGTCAGTTGTGCTTCTACCAGGACGAAAGCCACATTGTTCTTCCTGGAACTTTGACTCAACTATGCTCCTGCACCGTCTTTCCAAGCACTTAGCATACACTTTCCCAGGCAGGCTGAGCAGAGATGCCACGATAGTTACTGCAGTCCTTCTGGTCTCCCTTCTTAAAGACTGGTATTATTATGCCTGTCTGCCATTGCTTTGGTGCTCGCCCAGATATCCAAGCTGCCTGACACACTCGAGTCAGTCAGAGAGCACCGTCTCGATTTAAGGCTTTTAGCATTTCGGGCGGAATTTCATCATCGCCAGCAGACTTGCCCGATTTTAGCGATTTTATTGCTAAATTGACCTCTTCTGCTGTGAGACTAGTCATTGCCTCGATCTGCACCTCTTGGATGTCCACAACTGCTGGGCCACCCGGGTTAAGAATGCTCTCAAAGTATTCCCTCCATCTGTGGAGGATATCCTTCTCAGTTGTTAAAAGTGCACCATCAGAGGCCTTAATTGCCCTTGCTGTGCACGATTTCCTCCCTCGAAGGCGGCGGATGGTCTGCCAGAATACTTTGTTTGCATTTACATAGGATGAGTCTAATCTTTCTCCAAAGGATTCCCGAGCCTTCTGCTTTGCTATCTTTACTGCCTTAGCAGCAGCTTTTCGTGCCTCAGCATACTTCAAACGCATCTCAGGTGATCTGACTCTAAGCCATGTTAGGTAGGACTCCTTTTTTGCCCGGACAGTTTTTCGGACTTCTTGGTTCCACCAAGATGTCCTTTTCTCACTGCCCGTTGCCACTCCAAGTCGCTTTCTGCCACAACATGAGAGTGCAGAGGCAATGACAGCTGTTCTGAACAGCTTCCATTCCTCCTCAACATCTGCAGTATGCTTGGGAATCTCTTTGAACCTGGAGGAAATGTCATCTGCAAAATTCTTCCTCACAGCCTCATTTTCCAATGTCTCCCATTTCACGCAGTATATATTTCACGCAGCTGCTTAGGCCTACCAACATTGATGGTAGCATCTGGTTTCTGAAGCCGTAGAGTGCACACAACAAGGTGGTGGTCAGTTGACAATTCTGCCCCTCTTCTCACACGAACGTCCAACACTGAGGAAAATAGGTCTGCTGAGACTATAAAGAAGTCAATCAGAGACTTTTGTCCTAGTGTATCCCTGTACCAGGTATGCTTATGGACTTCTCGGTGCTGGAAGAAGGTATTCATTATGGACAAGCTGTTAATACAGCAGAAGTCCAATAATTTCAACCCATTCGCGTTAAAGTCAGCGGCACCGTTCCTCCCAACCACACTCCTCCATGTCTGGTCATCTGTTCCAACATGTGCATTGAAGTCACCTATTTGCAGGACTGATTCCATGTCTGCCACCCTGTCCAAAGCAGCATCCACTTCCTCTAGGAAGGCAGAGTATTCTGACTCCAGATTAGGTGCATGGCTTGCACCACAGCCAAATCATGGTTTTTCATCTGGAGCCTTAATACACATACCTGTTCCCCCAATGGGATCCACTCAGCAACACAGTCTGACAGCTGGGGTCTTGTGAGTATCCCCACACCCGCCTGAGCAGACATTGTCGGGCTCACACCACATCAAGGTCTAATACCAATATTAATTAATAAAACTAAAATCAGTCCGATTTCTGCTCTTCTAGGTACGAAACCTTGACTAGTACATAGATCGTCTGAGAATCGAACGTCAGTCCTGAATGGTGCGGATTGGGAAGCAGTGGCATCCCAATAATGCTTCATTTCATTGGCAAAGCGATCGTACCTTAACAGTACGAAATGAACTCTAAAGAAAATCTAAAACTCTCATAAGGGGATAAACGCAGTCTATCCTCGCAAATTTCCATGTATAGCCTTTCTGTAATATATATGTTTTTGCACAGGTGCTTAGTTTTCTTCCAAAAGACTCTGTGTTTCGAGGAGATAATGTTTTGCTAAGCCAGACTGCTCTGGTTCACGATACTTGATGTAACTGTTATATTCTTCGGGACTGATCAAAATATTGTAGACCATGGAAGCAAGCAATTTGGTAGACACCCAGAGAGTTCGAAGGAAAAAGTTTATCCTTTGCTGACAAAAGAAACAACAAAATTTTGCAGGTAGTTCGAAAAGCTACTTGAGCATTGAGATGCCTATGTACGAGGGCTGTTCAATAAGTAATAAGACTAATTTTACTGTCGCGAAACTACTCATCACAATATTAATTTCTGTGGAATAAAGAAATGTTGCTGTCTGTATTAAAAAAAGAGGTTGATAGATGGCGTATACGGGCTGATGTGCCAGAGTGTCACGTGACTAAACGCAAGCTTGTTTCTGCGCGCCTACGGCCGCGACCAGTCGCCAAAATGGAAGCGTTCTTGGAACAGCGTTATGCGATTAAATTTTGTGTGCGTTTGCAAAAATCGGCATCGAACACTTTTAACATGATACGCTAAGCTTTCCACGATGAAGCAAATGTCGAGGGCAAGTGTGTTTCGCTGGCATAAAACTTTTAAGGAAGGAAGGCAAAATGTGGAAGATCTTGAACGTGAGGGAAGACCTTCAACGTCCATCACAGAGACAACGATAAAACACAGCAGCGATTATCATCAAGGAGGATCGCAGAATTACAGTACGCCAGCTGCATGTTGTCCTGAATATTTCTGTGGGAAGTGTTTACTCAATCATAGCTAAACATTTGGGACTGGAACGTGTTTGCGCCCGATGGATTCCCAAATTCTTGACACCGGAGTAAATGCAGCATCGAGTGGATGTGTGCACAGAATGGAAAGAAAGACTGGAACAAGAAGGCGACAACTTCTTAAAACCCATCATTACAGCAGATGAAGCTTGGTTGTATCACTATGACCCTACAATGAAACAACAAAGCAGTGAATGGAAGCATCCGTCTTCGCCTACCCCCAAGAAAGCAAAAACTGTAAAATCGGCTGGCAAAGTTATGACCATAATGTTTTTTGACTACGAAGGCATTGTTTACCAACACGCTGTAGAACCCGGGAATACTACTGTAAATGGCTCATACTATGCGGATGTTTTACGGACAATGGTACAGCACGTCAAAAGGAACCGTCCATTGCTGAAAAACGGCTTCTTATTGCACCACGATAATGCAAGGCCACATATTGCTGGTTGTGTAGTGGACGTTTTGCAGAAGAACAACACAGATATTCTACCACACCCTCCATACAGTCCTGATCTCGCACCGTGCGATTTCTGGCTGTTTCCTCAGCTCAAGAAACCACTAAGAGGCTGCCATTTCGAAAGCAACAAAGCATGTGTAAAAGCTGCGAAGGCGGTTTTGAAAGAACTCTCAAAAAACGTACTCTCACGTGTGTTTAAGAAGTGGACGCAACGTTGGGACAAATGCATCGCGTCTCGCGGTAGCTACTTCGAAAAAGACCATGTAAATCATGACGATTAAAGGTAATCTGTTTTCTGTATAAATATAGTCTTTTCAGATACTCGATAAAGGAGATGGAATTATGATGATTTACTTCTTCTTGAGATGAACAATAACAGAAGTCCTGTAACCTTGTAAATATGATAAATCCTGGCACTATCAAAACTTTGATTCAGCGTGCTTACTTCCTGAGCTCTATTGGGGCCTCATTACTTCAGGAAGTACAACGCTTCAAATGTACTTCACATCTAATGGTTTCAATAACTCCTTTATGAAGAAGTCATCATTACTAATAAAACACTGACTTCTTTCTCTCGGAGCGCAACTTTTTTCCATTCCTTAGCTTTTACAAGATAATATCACCCAAAACATAAGGCTGACTTCCTGGCATCAGTCTTTTCTGCACCTTCTGCACATGTGACAAAGCAAATTTTCTCCGGCTATACTAATAGTAGTTCGCTGCATGCATTCTCTAATTTTTCTCTAAAAATACATCAGTATAGTATTGAATAGCTTGGATATTTGCGTGGATATACCGATGGCATCTCTTTAGATGTCGTCAAATTTGTCCTTCAGAAATAACAGTTGTCATATATATCGAGTATACAATCGACCCTACTCGACTAGCATCTATCCTGCTGCATGAAATCAAGTTCAAGTTCAGCAAGTTTCATCTCTTACCTAATATATATATATATATATATATATATATTATTATTATTATTATTATTATTATTATTATTATTATTATTATTATTATTATTATTATCATTATCATCATTATCATTAGGGGAAACCTCCAGGGAGTACAGAAAAATGTAGCCCTCACCCATTACTTAGCGGCCTTCATCTCAGCTTCCAAGGATGCCCTCTCGTCCTTTCCCCATCCTCATACATTGAAAATTCCATCAATTGCAATTCTGTATGACCCTTTCAGAAGTCTCAATTCTATCTCCCCACTTCCTCCTGTTTGCTAGTGTCTACAGTCTACAAATTCTCAATCTGTCTTCATAATCAGTATTCCACAATTCTGATCTCATTTTTTAACTCTCCTTTGCACTCTCTCCTATCAGAATCAAAACGGAAACTAGGAGACCAGACCTGCGCATAATAGTCCAAGTGAGGTCATCAAGGCCTAGTAAAGAAGCAAAACAACATCCTTATCTTTACATGTCAACGTTCGTTTCAGCATTTCAATTATCTTTTGAGTTGTATTTGCAATCTTTGAAACATGGACCCTGAACTTCAACTCCCTATCTATTAACACTCCAAGATCCCGAGCCTTACCTGTTTCTTCTAGCCGAATCCCTCCAATATAATACGACATTGGATATCTAATCATGCCAAAGTGAACGACTTTACATTTACTGACATTGAACTGACATCTATTTTCCCATGCCCACAATTCCAGCCTATTCAAATCATTCTGCAAGTACTGCATATCAGCAGCACCCTACCTATCTTTACATCATCAGCAAATATTTGTATGTCGCTTTTCAAATCCTTCACAATATCATTAATGTACAGATTGAATAAGAGTGGACCAAGCGCTGATCCGTGTAGTACACCATTAGTTACCTTAAATCTTGCGACTCACATCCCAGTATACCACTTTTTGATATCTATCAGTCAGCCATCCTGTTATCCATGCTAATATTCTATAACCCAAACCCATTTTCTCCAATTTATGCAACAGTCTACCATGCTGTATTCTGTAAAAAGTCTTAGCAAAATCCTAAAGTACCATGGTGTATCTATTCCCTCTTGTCTAATTTAATGGTAACATTGTTATAACGCAATGTGATAGAATGGAAAACATCTTTTTTGAAATTTTGTTCTTTAAAATATCGAAAACCTCTTGAATTGGTACGTTTGTAAAGAGAGCCACCACGTCAAAGCTCACCATGATATCTGAAGGCTGGAGTTTGAAATTTTTGATTTTCGAGACGAAATCTGTTGAGTTTTTGATATATGAAGAAGAATTTCCTGTGAAACATTTTAAAGATGAAGCCAGAAACTTAGATAAGCTGTAGGTAGGCGAGTCAATACTATCTACTATTGATCTCAGTGGGTAGTTTTCCTTGTGGATCTTTGGGAGACCATATAACCTTGGGATGAGTGGATGTAAAGAGCGAGCGGCAAGCGTATGTTTTACAAGAGGTTCAATTCAAGAGGTTCTCGATATTTTAAAGAACAAAATTTCAAAAAAGATGTTTTCCATGCTATCACATTGCGTTCACTCAGGCTACTTTCAATATGAAAAGAAAATCTTCAAACAAAATAAAGGATTGGCAATGGGAAGCCCCCTGTCTCCTGTTAGCTAACATCTTTTTTGAAGATTTTGAACAAAAGGCAATCTCCTCAGCCTCTTAAACCAAAAATTTGGCTAAGATTTGTGGATGACATATTTCTTATCTGGGACCATGGCACCGATAACCTTCAGTCTTTTTAAAATCATTTAAACCACTTCCACCAAGATATTAAATTAACAATGGAGGTTGAAGAAAATGGATCTCTTCCCTTTCTGGACGTAAGACTTACTAAGTCATCTGATTCTATTAAAATATCAATCTTTAGAAAATCTACACACACAGATAGATGCCTGCATGCGTCCTCACATCACTATCCTGCACAGAAAGTGGGTATCATCTCAATCCTAGCACATCGTGCTAGATCTATACTGTCAAATGACGAAGAGCTAAAAAATGAACTACGACATCTACAAAGAACCTTCACAAGTAATGGCTACTCGTCGAAAACTATTAATAAGCATCTATACCACCGCCATCAAAACAACTCAGAAACACAAGACAATCCAAAAGGTTATATCTCCTTACCATATATCAGCTCGCTCTCCCCGAAACTAAGAAGAATTTTAAGAAAATTCAACATAAAAACCTGTTTCTCTACACTTCCTAAACTAAGATCGATTTTAAGCAAATACAAACAAGCTCACAACCATCTACAATTCCCAGGAGTGTACAAAATCACGTGTGACTGCAGGAAGCAATACTATGGCCAAACTGAAAAATCCATCCTCCTACGTCTAGAAGAACATCAGAGAGACATTGCCTACAAAAGAACTAGAGCAAGTGCCCTGTCAAGCCATGTACTGTTTTCAGTAAACACAAATGATGGAGGCCGTCAACATGAGATAAACTGGACAACAACCTCAAACCTTCATATATGCCGTGACGAGGTGGAGCGACGCATAGTCGAGTCTAAGGAAATTGTTATGGACCCTCATCACATAAATAATAACCTCAGCTATAATCTACAGGACTCTTTCAGCTCTGCTATCCGATATTGGCACACGCGTGAAATCAGACGCACGCGGCTACTTAATAATAGAACATCAACACGGACTGTAGCTACAGTTCAAAGCTAATTGATTTTGTAATAGTCGTTTTATAGTGATACGATGTTTCTTATAGTGTTTACTTGCTTTCTTTGTTCCCACGCCTGAAGAAGTCGGACAATCCGATGAAACATGTTGCGTTTTGAATAAATTTAATTGTTATTCTAGTCTCGGTTATAGTCAGTATATATAAATATATATATATACCCGGTGATTATAAAATAACGTCAAGTGTTCAGAGCCCTCTAGCGAGTAATGTATTGGACAAAACACACCAATAGTCGGTAGACATACACAGTGGAACATGGGGATTCGATTTAACAAAAAACAATAGTACCAAAAGCCCCCAAAAGGGGTAATTTTGGCGCTGTTTCCCGAGTAAAATGCATTAATTTGCATTATCGCGTTTCTTGTGAGCGATCATGCAATAAAAGGAAAGCCTATGAGATTTCTTATCATTCGTAGACGAACTGCTTTTCGATGCCTCTTACCTTACGTGAGCATGCTGTGTTAGTTAAACTCTGTTATCAGCAGAACAATAATGCCAGTGCTTGTCTTCATGATTTTCGGCGTATGAAAAATTTACGAAAAGGACCGATTAGCGTAACTGATTCGGCGATTTGAAACTACTGGAACTCTAGCAGTGCAGGTAGGCAGGGGATGCAAACCAATCAATCACCAACAAGTTGCAACTGCTATTGTGAAACAAGAGATGACGAATGTGCAGGGTACCAGCAGTGCACGAGCAATATCCCGGCAAACGGAGATCGCATACACAATGGTGTGGAAAATCCTACATCAGATGTTGAAGTTTTACCCCTATGAAATCAGTCATGTTCAAGAATTGCACCTTGATGATGCGAACACACGAATCGACTTATCTTTGAGATTCTTAGCGCGCATGGAAGTGGATGATGCATGGCCATGGCACATTTTATGGAGTGACGAAGCGCACTTTTATTTGAACGGCGATATTAACACACGCAACTGTCGCTTTTGGGTTGCAACTAATCCGCACGTGTGTCTGCAGATGCCTATCCACTCTCACAAAGTCACATTGTGCGGATTTACGGCATCTTTTATCATCGGTCCATACTTTTACGAGGAAAATCGCCAAAATGGACCAGTGACGTGTTCCGTCAATGCTAACGGGTATGCCAATATGCTACAGAACTTTGTGGTTCCACAACTGCAGCAAAGAGGATATCTCTATTCGACCATCTTCATTTAGGATGGTGGAATCCTGCATGAAGATGGTCGCACCACCCCACATCGGACTTCAGGTACAGCGTGTTTTGTGACAACATTTCTCTGACAGAAGAATCATTAGTGGTGCATTTCCCACGCCATGGCCACCAAGATCGCCTGATCTCAATCCTTGTGACTTTTGGCTGTGGAGATTTCTTAAAAGCATTGTGTATATCAAGGACATGTACCTAATATTCCGTCAATTCCGATATGTTGCGAGCCACTGTGGAAAATGTCGTGCACCGTATGCAGTTCCTGGAACATGAGAATGGTGGTCATATTGAACCTCATTTGTAATTAACAATAAACGTCATGAAATTAATGTGTGCTGTCTCTCATTTGCCATTTAGTCATTCATTAGTAACACCTACTAAAATTAATTTGGCAGCGCCAAAATTTCCTCTGTTGGCGACTTTTGGTACTTTTTTTTTTCGTTAAATCGAATCCCATGTTTCACTGTGTACGTCTACCGAATATTGGTGTGTTTCGTCCAATACATTACTCGCTAGAGGGCTCTGAACACGTTATTTTATAATCACCCGTATATACGAGTATAATGGGCACTGATGTGATATATATCATCATCATCAACAACAAATAACATTTCTGGCTAGATAGGTGAAGCAAAATTGCTTTTCGTATTCCCCTTTATCTGAAATGAAAAACTTTGAATGGAGTGTTTATGAGCCACATGCTCGCCCAGTGAGGGCAGTGAAATCAGCTGTGTTCAGCTGTACTTAAATATATTTTGGCCTTTTATATTTGTAGCTTTCCGCTTCATTATGTTCCGAAGCTTCCTTGATCAACGGGTTTGGGTGGTTGCTAGTCTTGGTAAAGAACTTCACTGCTAGATCTAGAAGAAGGGAAGCCACGGAATCTCACCATCATCACACATGTGCACCGAAATTTTTATATGTATTATATAAATAGAAGAAAGGTGTGCCGGGATGTAAACAATTATAGTCAATATTTTATTTGATTGATCGTTTATTATAAAATTATTATTATATATTTTTTTTTGTTATTAAACTTTTATATATTGCAATACTCTTAGGTTTGAAAACGAATACGACTCGCAATACAAGATGTTGGCCAATAATTACAGTTTTCCCGTAAGTGAAAGGCCTGCTCAAGGTCACCCAGCAAAACAGATTATTCGCCTTTTTCATCAGCTGGGAATAACAGATTTCACCTGCTTGGAGAGAGCCGTTTGTGAAATGCGTTCCAATCCTATTTTACCTAAAAAATTTGGGTTGTCTTGGCACGTGCTTCGGCACTTGTTTAGGTAAGAGTTCAATCCTTTCTGCCTTTTGTTGATCTATTTTTGTTGTTGTTGTTTATTAAATCATTTTGAAATAATTTAATCTGAAGTGTCTCACACACAGAGATAATTTTTTATGTTTATTTCTCTTTACTTAATGTGGCATGTTTATCTGAAATAAAATTGAGCTGTTTTATTATAAACAATTATTATTATTATTATTTTATTTATTTTTATTAAGCTTTTATTTAATATAGAAAGCCATCAAATTTATAAATTTTAATTTGTACTATTTTTTTATTATTTATTTATTTATTTATTTTGAAATTTACATTCTCAAGGGAGCAGTCATATTCCATCTGTCATTTTGTTCTTAGAATGTGTTTTAAAATAAGATTAAATTGCTCTTTGAATTTTCGAATTTTTCATATTATATGACTATAATAATAACAAAACTAATTACCTGTACAGGATCTGGTATGTTTTCTATCGACAAGCTGAGAATTACGCTTAGAAATTAAAAATATAAAATTTGAAGTTATTGTAGCGTATTATTTTCTAACTCTGTAATTTAATGAATATATTTCATATATTTCGGTTCTGAAAATTTAATTAAGTTTAATGTATAATTAATTCATTAATTTTGGTCCTGTAAAGTCAGTTAAAATTTCAGTTTGGATTTCTAATACTGAATATGTAATAATTTATAGAGGGCGTCTTCAATATGTACTTTATTGGCTGCTCTAGACATACTTAATAATTTATAGAGGGCGTCTTTATCGCCTGCTCTAGTCATACTTTTCAAAATAAGATAATATTTGCTTAACCGCGTTTAGGTCTATTCTTTATCGCGCTCAAGTTTAACCTGAATTAGCAAATCCACTCTGATATGTATATTTTCTTTTGGCAGTTCTCCAGAGCCTGATTTACAAACGGAGAATATCCTTGGCGAATCGACCTATTCTTCTTTGTACGAGGCTTGGAAACAAGGAAAAAGGGCTACCACTTGTGTGCGTTTATATGGAGAATGCAACAGCAGAGATATTGAGAAGAAAATTGGACAGAACCGGTGGCGTAACTACCACGCTACAAAATTCCGTAATGCGGAAGGTTTAGAAACTTCAGTAGCCCCAATGAAATCCCCTAAAGAAATAAATGAAAGTTTTCGGTTAGCTCATGAAAGACTTTCTGAGGAAGAATCCCAAAATCACAGCTACGTCATTGAGCAGAACAACACAACAGCAACGAAGTGAATTTCTTTTTGTATTGCCATTGCTGAGCCAATAAAATACACAATAAATCAAAATGAATTTATTACAATATATACAGCAGTCAGAAACAAAAAACACATTTGACAGTTACATTATAATAAATTAACAAATATACAAGAAATTAATATATGAATCCAGGAAAAGTATTTTTGTTTTTATATATAGAGGCTTTTCCTAGATATTCTCATGGTTTATATTATATCTATTTTATCATTTATAAAAAAAAATTCAAATTATAAATTTATTTTGAATCAGGAAGAATTACTAAATATTTTAAAATTGAAAAGTTTTAATGCAAAATTTACTCAAACACCTTTATTTTATTTAAATATTTTCTATCAATAATATAATGTGGAAAAGGTTGTAAAAGAATATTCAAGGAAATTTTGGATGTTAAGTTTTTTATATTGTTTACAACTTGATGTTCTGTTCGAGTTTGTAACTCAAGTGGAACGACTTGAGCTACAAATTCGAACCAGTGATTCAGGTCAGAGTAGTGAGATTTTGGGAGAGGTATCCCTGCACTTTAAACTTCAAACTAATCATACCCGAAATACATGGAGATTGTAGTGTTTTTAAGATGTCACTTATTTTGCTCAAACCTTTGTTCGTCTTCGTCCTTATTCACTAAATTTTCAATGAAATGGGGACACTTGCTATACACCTTTTCACAGTCCTCCTTCTGAATTCCCCAATCTGCTGCATCGGCATAATTAGTAAATATGAATCTTGCTATAGGTAGTGATTCACGATCTTGTAAATCCTTCTGCATCCTGAGGGAAAAGGTATAATAAAAATTCAGCAAATTACAAAAGTAACAATACAAATAAAACAAAGGAATCTATAAAAGTAATTTTTTTTACAAAAAAATATTTTTGCGTTTTAGACCTTTATAATAGCTTTTCATTAGATGCAGAATTAAACGATTGCAGGAGAATGATAAGTTTCCCTTCGAAAAAGGGATCTTTTATTCCCCCCCCCAACAAAAAAAAATGAGTCCTGAAGAATACATGCAGGTCACAGATATACTATACTGGCCTCATCTCTGTAGTTTTTTTGCCTATAATTCCAAGCAACTCAGTGCGGCGGTCTCAATTATCGGAATTCTTTAACTTGGTGTTCATTGTAATCACACATCGTTATTTTTATAAAAAAAAATTTCAATAATTTTTATAAGAAATATATAGTATATTATTTATACAAATATTTGATGTGTTAATTTTGCCATAAATTATTTAAAGTTTTTAAAGCTTTTGCAAACTTAAAAATAAAAATTAGACACCTTTAATTTTTTATAATACTATTGTATGAAGATCTAAATTCAGTAATGATAATAATGAGGATTGATTCATTCAATCCAATACTCTTGGAGGGTAATGGATGGCAATGCTGTAGCCAATGAAGTTCTAACTGAGGCTCGGCTATTGCTGTTACCCTCCTGCCACGATCAGAGCTTTAATTGCTCAATAATACCTTATCCATACACTGACCTCTACAGATAACGGGGAAGATGAAAAGCATTCTTGCTTCGCCCCTTTAAGCCAGTCCTTATAAGGACTATAAGGATAATAATGATATTATGATGGCTACTCGTTCCGGGGTAAACTGCTGAATGTGAATGTGAATATTTATATTTATATTTAATATTTAATTTATTTTGCTTTTGAGAAGCAAAGAATTCTCAGTCGCATACATACATATACATATGTGTTAGTCCATGTTCAACAGGCATCCCGTAGCGTAAAGTATAACGTCTATGCTGTATCCCAGAGGAAAAAGAGTACTGTTGCCCATAATCTCCAAGCAAAACAAGACGTATGGTGCCAATGTTGATTAGCCCTTAGAGATTCTGACCACATCTATATATTCTTGGGATATTACTGCGGTTCAAAATGTTCAGTGATCTTCGTGATAAATCAAAGTCGAGTTGTCCTTTATTAGAATTATCCACACTATAATTATAACAACAGACGCACAGGAGAAGACTGTACAGGCGTTATTAAATGTCTTTTAGAGTCACAGGAAGCATATGATGAGCAAGGGCTTTCTCCATCTGCCACCAATGCAAAGAGGGTTTTCATTCCAAGCATGTAAAGTCTTGGCTTCAAACATACAGAAAATATTTTAATTTAGTATTGAATATTTTTTGCACAAGGGTGGTACAGAGACCGATGTACCCAACTATCAACTCAATTAGTATCTTGGGAGAGGCGGTGAAGATTTTGAAAAAAAAAATGGTTAGGGCTCGCATTCAGAAATGGGTTCACAGTGAATATCTACTTTACAGTGAACAACATGGGTTTACTAAGGAAAGGTTATGTTTTAGCAACTTGCTCACATTCTATAACAATGTTACCATTAAACTAGAGAAGGGAAATGGATACACCATTATACTTTTGGATTTTGCTAAGGCTTTTGACAGAATGCAGCATGATAGACTGTTGTATAAATTGGAGAAAATGAGTTTGAGTTATACAATATTAGCATGGATAAGAGGATGGCTGACTGATAGATATCAAACAGTGGTCTACGGGGGATGTGAGTCTGCAATATTTAAGTAAAAAGTGGTGTACCACAAGGTCAGTGCTTGGTCCACTGTAATTCAATCTGTACATTAATGACAACGGGGAGGATTTGACAGGCGACATACAGCTATTTACTGATGATTCAAATAGGCAAGTAATCAGGAATGCTGCTGATATGCAGTACTTGCAGAAAGATTTGAATAGGTTGGAATTATGGGCATGAGAAAATGTGTATCAGTTCAATGTCAGTAAATATAAATTCATTCACTTCGGTGCGATTAGATATCCAATGTCATATTATATTGGTGGGATTAGGCTAAAAGAAACTCTGAGACTAGGGATAGTGGAGTGTTAGTAGATAGCAAGTTGAAGTTCAGGGACTATGTGGCAAAGATTTCAAATACAACTGAAAAGATAATTGTAATGCTGAAACGAACGTTCACATGTAACGATAAGGATATCATTTTGCTTCTTTACAAGGCCTTCATAAGACCTCATTTGGACTACCGTGCGCAGGTCTGGTTTCCGTTGTGATTCTGATATATTGGAGAGAGTAGAAAGGAGTGTTAAAATGATATCAGGATTGTGGAATACTGATTACGAAGACAGATCGAAAATTTGTGGACTGCAGACACTAGCAAACAGGTGAAAGAGGGGTGATATGATTGTGACTTACAAATTTCTGGAAGGGTCATACATGATTTCAATTGATGGAATTTTTCAATTTATGGAGGGTGGGGAAAGGACAAGATCCTTGGAAGCTGAGAATGAATGCCGCTAAGAAGGGGAGGGCTAGATTTTTCTCTCAGAGGGTGGTGCGTGATTAGAATGGATTGCCATTTTATGTTGTGTGTGTGCAAGCAGAGCGAATGAATTCAAGAATAAGTATGATAGCGGTTTGTGTAGTATGTGGCCTCCCTCGATAAGTCTCTGACTCCCTGGAGGTCTCTCTTAATAATAATAATAATAATAATAATAATAATAATAATAATAATAATAATAATAATAATAATATTTTCTTGTACGATTTTGCTATTATTGGCTGTGTTGCTGTGATGGATGAAAGTAGTGTTAAAGTGGTGCTGTTTTACATGTAACACAATGAGGAGGTTTGTAGGCTTCGGCTGACCTGAAACCTCCTGGTGAAAATAATAAAAAGTAGAGTCCATTGAGATGGATCATTGAATATCAAAACACTCCCTCGTCCATTACGAGCTAGACCACATTTCCTACTCAGTTTGTTTCCTTGTTTTTATATGCTTTCCCCCCTCTTTATTGAATTTTACGCTGTTTTAGGCACTAGTTTTTATTCCATGTTGTACTGTTTGTTTTACACACGTTTTAATGTAATTTTTATTTTATTTTTCTATTTAATTTTTTTTTGGGGGACTTTTTCTTCCAGAGTCAAGAGCTAAGCAACACACACACACACACACACACTAATGAAATCAATATAATTAATTTTTCGTGTTTTCCCTTAATAAAACCCATTGTGTGACAAATAGAATACAGGTGCTTGTTCTGTACTTATGTTATGTATTTTACCATAGGGCGCAGCATACGAGATCCTACAATAAAGTAAGTAAATTAATTATTTAAAAGATTTATAAAAAATCTTTTGGCATTAACCATTAGAAGATGTATTCACCTTCAACGTCTCTTGTTATGCGGAAATACTTTGATCCAGAATCGTATGTTTTCCTGGTTATGCATATCACTTCGATCACACGTTCATGTCTTTGTTGAATAACGACCTATATCTACTACTCTACAAAGAATATTATCTTACCTCATTATGTTTTCGATGTCTTCTGCAAAGGGACCAAATCGCTTTCCATCTTTATGGACTTCACACACTGCCCGCAGCTGGCATTCAGAATCTACAATGCCATATTTTTTGAATGCGTCTTCTAGTGTGATGAGAGTTTCGAAGATATTTTTCGCATGCAGCAACGCTCGACCAGCTCTTTCGACAATGTCCCGTTTGCTTCGTTTTCCAGAGCCTGTGCTAGATTGAGATCCTCCTAAGCGACCTAAATTAAGACCCAGAAAATTTGCCATGGATAGACCGCCTACTGTTAAAAGTCCAAGAACTGGAATCCCTAACAATCCAAGCACAACCATCTCACCGAGAGTTTCCAATCCAGTCGAAAGCTGTCGAGATAGGTAATCCAAGCCCAAATGATCATAACGCATTTCTCTCGTTTCACCTTCACTATACACCCGGGTACAAACGGAAGGAACCACTTGGCGCATTCCAAAGATCAACATTATATATAAAAGTTGGATTCCCAGAGATGCCATCCTGTAATAAAATAGTTAAAGCATCAGAACGTTTTGAATTTGGAATGTACTGATTAATAATGATTAAAGATAAAAATATGTAAAAAATATTTCCAAAGTTTGCATGCATACCATCAGTAAAAATAAAGTTAAAAATAATAAAATACAGTACTTGCAATGCACAACTATGACGTTGCCATGACAACCAAATGACCGTATGCGTTAATTATCAGCATATTCATGTCGGTCAACCTAATTGTTATAACAGCATCATAACTCGATATTTCGAATATTTTTCATGACGTTTTAGCAATAAAAATATAATTTATAATATACATAATTATTATAGTTGTTGTTATTGCAGCGCCACCACTCTGTGTAAATTCTGTCCAACATATTTATGTGTTGATTTCAATTGAACTACTGATTAATATACAATTTTGGTTTGGTTGCCAATGGCAACAGCACATACTAGCTCGACAATTCGAATACTTTTTATGACGTTTTAGTAATAAAAATATCATTTATAAATTATAATCTACGTAATTAGTATAGCTGCTGTTACTGCAGCGCCACCACTCTGTTGTAAATTCTGTCATAACCAACATATTTGGGTGGATTTCAGTTGAACTGCTAATTAATATACAAGTTTGGTTTGGTTGCCAATGGCAACAGCACATATTAGTGTTTAGTAAACAGATCGTTTTGTAGAAATTACTGTTCGTACATTTAACTTAACATAGTTAGGTCATAAAGATCATTAAAAAGGCATTCCGAAACTTCCTTAGCGAAGACTACATACCTGTTTACAACGTCGGGTTTTTCTTCACCTTACTTGTGACCTCCTACTCTTTTCCGTCAGTAAAGATATAAAAGATGCAGGAAAAGCGTGAGATTTGATAAAAGACTCTAATATAAACAAGGTCGAACCAAAAGCTTTATATATATAGAAGCGGAAGTGCTTAAAAAAAAAAAAAGACCTTCCACCCTCATCAGTAACCTCCCCTCGTCCCTTATTTGTCCCTGGTCATTAGCTTCCCATCTGTTGGTACGTTGCGTGGCAACCAGTGACTTCGGTTTAATCTGTGCTCGACACAAGAGCCCTCTCCCGGAAGAATATGATAAAAATAGAATTATGGCGTTTAACCACCTAACCTTGAACTCCCTCCGTCTTTGGCACTGCCCTTTCCTTGATTTCCCACCTGCGACAATGACCTCTACGATTTTGCGGACACACCGTAACAGGTGCAGACATTCATGCATGGAAGGGTGATGACTTCCGGTTTGCATAGTTTTTCCTATAAGCGATTTTTAATGAATAGTTTTGTTTACACACACACACGCGCGCGCGCACACACACACACACACACACACACACACACACACACACACACACACACACACACACACACACACACACACACACACACACACACACACACACACACACACACACACACGTATGTATAAATAAACATATGAAAAAAATAGAGAGAGTATATCTGCTTATATTTATTTTAAAGAGCTTGTTGTTCAAGAATTCTCAAGCTCCCAATAGATAGTTGAGAGTTCCTGGCTCGTTTTCTGCTTTCATAATAATGTTAAACAAAGTTCATGGTTAGTTTTTCAAAAGAGAAGGATGGATATGACACCAGGTTGCGCTCAAAACTAAATTGAGAACAAAAAATAGGGGACGGATCAAGATACTCTCTCAACCAGTAAACTCTGTTTATTAATTGAATTATTTTATTAATATGAACAATTAAAGTGTGCATTTTCATTTTATTCCCTAAACGTTGAGTTAAGGACACGGCATTGCATGGACATGTGCAGAGAAAGAAAGGGTGTATTGATCTTGTTAATTATGCAAGCGTTCTTGGATTGGTTCGCCTGTTTTATGAGATGAAAAAATACAAATTTTCCAGACGAACAACTCTCATCAATTCTGTATGAGAATGACTAACTTTTAATTAAAAAGCTCACGAGGTTTCTAAAGATTTCTAAAGATATTCGAAATTA
Source organism: Typopeltis vanoorti (assembly GCF_054136105.1). Classification (NCBI taxonomy): domain Eukaryota; kingdom Metazoa; phylum Arthropoda; class Arachnida; order Uropygi; family Thelyphonidae; genus Typopeltis; species Typopeltis vanoorti. Next base: position 61,854,128 of record NC_143572.1, read on the forward strand.
GGGCTTTCAAACAAAGGATAAATATCACATCGTTTTCAAAGGATGGCTGCGCTAAGGAGGCACTAAAGGAAAATGGAGAGAGGGAGAGAAAGTATAGGTTTAAGCTAGTCATTAGAATTTGCAGGCTTTATGGGTTTTTTTTTTTTTTCAATTAATTTTTACACTAGATAATTTCGTATTCATGGGTTTTCAAAGAGTGACGCACTTAGCAAACAAAATTATAACAGTGGCAGGCCGAACAAAATCATGTGGCCCTTATGCAGGGTTTTTTTAATTAATTATTTAATTAATTAATTTCATGTACGCATAAAGTGCTATTACAAAAATTATTTCGGAAACTGTATTTAATGAAAAGAAAGCGAATGCAATAAATTCGTAATTGGATTGGGGTTCCGAACTAAAATCAGAATTGCAAAGTTTTTTTCCCCACTTCGGTTTTACCCTCATTATGATATTGATTATTATTATTTCCCGATATGTACCCTCATGGGATGTAAAGGTTCATATTATCCTCAAAATTAATCACACATAGATTCATCATATACATTTTAACCTTCCTTTGGTAACATATTCCCTAAAAGTATACTAACAATGTCAAGTTCCTTGCTAACATCATGGATTTTCACTTTTTTTTTTTTTTTAAGTGAAAAATCTAACCAGTGAAAGATCGTATTTATGGCACATTTCAGCATGGGGAATGGACCAAGGGTTAGATAAATTTCTTACCCTGATTTAGAAACCAAACTTGAAAAACTTTTTCTAACAACTTCAGACCTCTAAAAACCAGCGTGGGTGACTAAAATATCCATTTTTATATCTCAGTATGATCTTAATACGATTCTTTCATTTATGCTGAGCCTACTTAACCCCGTTGGGTATGACGATACCCTTTGGTTGTAACAATGCAGGTTTGAATCCGAGTTAGGATGCGCGGAACCTTTGTTGCCGTTTTGCACCTGAAGTTGGGCGTAAAGGGGTGCAAGGGTTTATTATGAATATCCTTATTTCAGATTTTGTAACAGGCTTTCATTACTTATCATTCTTTGTTTTACTCTTGCCTTTATTCATTTTTTTCCCAGTATCATGCAGTGTATTTTACTACCTTCGCCATATTTATCATCTGTATTTTTATTTGTGTATGTTTACCCTCAACCCAATGGAAGATATCTGTAGGAATAAACTCGACCTCCATTTGAGACTGGCTAACTCACCTTTGATTGAAAGATTCCTCGCAGTATATACGGGATGTGAATCCGGGTCTTTCCAACCAAAGGGCTCTGTTGAAACCAACTGAGTTACAGAAGCGCCAATATTTTTTTATGTTTTAATTATTAGGCTAATTTCATTTCATTAATATCCTTCCCTGTAGGAAAAAAAGCTATGAAATGTTTTACTACGTTATCTATTGGTTGGAAAGCTCTGTGTTGGAATCCAGTTCATGAGCAAGAAACCTTTGTAGAGGCTTTTAAAATGAAGATTACTTGTCTGTTTTATCTTTACGAAATTTCACCCCATAAAACAAGACAAAGAGGCGAAAGAATACATGATTAACAGATATAATATAATGCCTAATGTGATTAATTGTCTCTGTCGTTCAGTTTAATCCCGATTTTCTATTTCACTCTAAGTTTATATTCCTTACCTAAGACTTCTAAACAAATACTCCAAGATTGTCCACAATAATTATTAACAGCATATTTCACTTTTCGTGTTTGCCTCTTTTTAAATGTTATAATTGCTGAAAACAAATTATGAACTTCTCAAAACTGATTTCGAAAATTTAAATGCAGAACAAAAAAAAAAAAAAAAAAAAACTTGCATTGTTTATAAAAAAAAATTGTCATAATTTCTAGTCCTTCCTGAAAGTAACTTTGGAAAAAACCTTCTTAATTTCAATTTTCTTTCAACACATGAATTACCAATAATGGTCGTATCCTTGGAGTACAATAACTTATGGTTTTCTTTGATTTTTCACAGAATGAGATCAAACTAATTCTATGTATCTCGATGTCAAAAGACCTGCTTGTCCTAATGCATTTATTTTGTAGATAGTGCTGTAACGATCATGGATGGGCAGAGTCGTTGTAAGAAACAATAATGTTGCACATAACAAGTTAGGTGTATTCTTAATGTTCTTTTATGACGCTCATACGAAGTTTCGCAATAATTGATGATGATCTGGAAATAGTATTCCTCCTACGTTGAAAGGTATACAAGATAATGCAAAGATTTAAGTTTCTGTGTATATATGCGGAGGAAGTAACACAAGATTTCTCACTTCATTCTCAAATTGGTTTTTTATTTTTAGGTGATGGCACATTGTTGGATAATGCACAGGAAAACCATACTCTGTGAATCCAATTCATTCCCGTCAGTAAGTTAGAAGAATAGCTAGAATGGAATACTAGAAGTAACATATAATCGCTCCTGGATAATAGTCAACCCCATCTTCACGCTTTTAATGTGACTCTTTCCATCAAAGGAGCTCTGGAAAACACCACTAACATTCTCCCTTCAAAGGGGTACTTTCCTATTTGGAGAAAATGGCAAAAAAAAAAAAAAACCTATTATGTATCACATAATCATTGCCAAATGAGCTGTCATCACTTTCCTCATTACAGACAGGGGAACTTTATCTCTTCCATCTGTTGTTATATACATGCAGTGGGAGAGAAAATACAGCAGTTAAGTGGTTCCGCAGGTTGGTCACTGGTTAATATGCAGGACAGCACCTAAAATCATCCGGCCATAATGTTCTTGATGGTACCGTCCACACACTATCAGTACCCCCCCCCCCCCCCCACACTCTCTGCCCAGTACGGTCGCAAAGTTTATGTGGCAGCAGGCTATAGCAATAACGAATTCTGATGCACCGTAACCTTTGCGACTGTATCCAGAGGGGGGGGGGGGGTTAGAAATTAAGTAGAGCATTGTGGAGGAGCCATGTTGTTGCCAATAGACCGGGTGCTTTTTTGTATGTGGAACATATTCAAAAGTCTATCATCCCTCGCTGTGCAGCTGAGCTGAACTTTAAAGACAGGTCTTTGATGGCTGTGTTAACACTTCTTCAATACTGTCTACGAAAAGGAAACAATAAAATATTTCCACATTCACTTCATTAACATTTGCAGTAGAAAGATTAAGTAAAATGTTGTATATTACCAGAAGGATCTGCTATTTAAACCAAACCTCGAATTTCAGCAAAAACTATTGTACAGCCGATCCGTTCGGGCAGTTAGTATACACTGGGTCATTTTATTAGGAACACATTCCCATTTAAGAAAATAGACCGTTCTTCCTGAAGATGTTGAGTAATGTGGCTGCAGTTTGCTATAAACAGGCATCCGATGGTTTTTATATACATTAGAATAAATAAAAAGGGGTGACTTAAGTGACTTTGAAAGTGGTATGATCGTTGGTGCCAGTATCTGACAAATATCTATTCTTCTGGCCTTTTCACTCACAACGGTGTTTAAGGTGTACTAAGAATAGTGTAATAGTCAGACAACTTCAAACCAACAGTAGTCCTGTTGGACAGAAACAGCTTACTGATGCACGCAATCAGAGATGAACGGAAAGGATTGTGAAACGTAACACGAAGGCCACAACTAGTCAAAGCACAGCTCAGTACAACAATGGTGAACAGGAAATCATCTCCGAGTGCAGAGTTCATCGCACGCTGTCACAACAGATGGGGTACAGAAGCAGATGACCATCCCGACTCTCAATGCCGTTGGCTAAGAACAAGAAGATGCGGGCACATGACCACCAACACTGAAAAGCTCAAGACTGGAAAAATGTTCACCTGGTGTAACAAGTCCCGGTTTGTGCTAATGGCTGAAGCAGAATTGGCGGCAACAACATGGACCCTTCCTGCCAAGTCGCAACAGCTCAGGATGATGGAAGAGGGGTGTAAATGGTGTGGAGAATGTTTTCTTGGTAAATGTTATGTCTCCTGATACTAGTCGAACACCGTCTGAATGTCAGAGCCTATCTTAACATAGTCGTTAATCATATGCCGAAGTTACCCATCGACAATGGGTACTTCTTGCAGTGCCATGCAACAAAGGCTAACAACATGACCAGCTAAGTCCCCAGACTTCAACCCAATAGTGGATTTTGTGATGAGGTGGAACGAGCACTTCCCAGCATCAAGGTGCTACCATCCAATCTGCAACAACACGCTCTGACAGCATGTACGAACATTCCAGAGGAACGTTCGTACACGCTGATACATTCATTTCAGACACTCAGTTGAATATCAATGAAACACAGAATAGAGGCCATACTTAATAAGACAAAAGGCGATTTTGGTGGAAGCCGCATAAGCTGTCGACTTCGAGTCCTTCCACGCTATAACAGCACCAAGCAGAATGATCTCTGAGAAAGTACTCTTCTTTCTCTTCAAGGAATGTTGGATAATCTGAATACTATTAAAGCTTTATAATCTCAACGAAATCCTTTCAGATATATTCTAAACCATTATAAGAATTTAATCCGTGTTCATTATAAATGTACTTACTAAGCAAGCAGAATAGTTATTGAGTTTCTAACTACGAAAGATGTGAGTTCGATGGAGATTCATAACAGTTTGAAAAATGTGTATAGAAATGTGATAATGTTCACATGAACACAATTAGACGCTGTGTCAGACAAGACGGAGGTCCTCTTCCATGAAAATACCTAAACACACGATTCATGGATCGCCGACGATTCATCGCTGCGCGGACATCGCGCGAAAAATTGATCGCGGGGAAAATTCATCGAGAGGAAAATTCATCGCAGGAAAAATCATTGCAGAAAAAATTCGCTGAACGCGTTATTCGCTAGAAAATTCAAGTCAATTTGGTTTAACAAGTGTTATGTAAAGGTGCGTGATATTTGATAATAAATTGTATCTGAGAGATACCGCGAACTCCGATGTCAGTATTGTATTGGTTTAGTTTTTTTTTTGTTTCTATCTTTTTTTTTTTTTTCAATAATTTCTATATTGTATCTGAATAGTTCCCCCACAGTCTGTAAATCTCTGCTTGGCGTCTTGCCAAGAATAGCCGATTCATGCTGAAGGGGAGAAATAAATGAAGGACGTACGAATTGGTCGCCAACACGCGAAATCACGTACTTTATAGATAAAATTTCCCAACTGTTATACAAGCAAAATAGTTACCATTTTAAAAACTACAATGATCATAAAACAGGAGTTAATTTTCCGACGTGTAATAATAAACAACTCATCCCACAATACGGACTGATTACCCTATTATCGGAATGGATTCTGCTCCTGTTAACATGCGAAGAAGTGTCGAAGGGTCTCGAATTTGTGGGCATACAATATATTTGTAGTGTTTTTTATTTTATTTTATTTTTTTATCGCATTTCAGCACATGCTAGTAATGAATGTATCTCTCGGATAAATGCGACCTAAGCTGCAATTTTCTATCGCGACTTCCGCAGGGTTAAAGAAGAAGGTACAATGTACTTATCCGTTAGTTAAGGGGATAAAAATCCCTTATTGTTTTTCAGCCAGTAAGCGAACTAAGATCGAAAACTACGATCTGAACGTTTCATGCCGACGAACTGTCGGCGGATCCAAGCGTAAGTGACCACTTGGTAGTGCCACACCAAGGCAACTCGTTGCAAAGGTGGAGCAAGGTCCCTCACTATTCTTGATATTTTCTCATAATGTAAAAACACACAGCTCCTAGGAGATGTAATACTGCTTTACATTATGAGGAGAGGTCACTACCCAGACCGGTTTCAACCTTTTTTGAGGTCTCATTAGTGAGTAGCTAGACCTGGACGATATCAAAGTTTAAGTGAAAAGAACTTACATACCATCACTATACGAATGCCAGAAAGGTGTGCCCATATATTATATTATATTATAACTAAGATGAAAAGCCAAACGGCTATTTTTCTGGCGAGGTTGATAAAACGCTTACTGGCTGAAAAACAATAAGGGATTTTTATCCCCTTTACTTATCAACCTCGCCAGAAAAATAGCCGTTTGGCTTTTCATCTTAGTACTTATCCATTGTTGAAATACTTACTCGAATATAACTCGTCCTCGCGTATAACTCGCACCATGCCTGATTTTACTTTTCGGAAAAAGAAATTAAAAGTTTCGCATATACCTCGCATATGAAAAAAAGCTTAAACACGCGCACGTTGAGGCGATAGTAACTGCTACCGCTAATCAACCGCCCTCCCCAATAGCCACTGTATTGCAGAGGCAAGAAAAACAATTACTTTTATTATGTCAGTGAATAAGGTATGAGCAGTCTGTGTAATATATTTCTCAACAAATAGTGTAATTAGAGATAACTTGGATAAAAAAGACACTAATGAATGAATCACATGTCCCATCATACAGAAACTGTACTGTTTCTGTATGATAGACTCAATCAAAACCATATGGCAAACACAGTATCTTACTAAAAACTATTGTTATTAATTAGATGTGTGTGAGTTCGCAAAAGCAGCAAATGACATTTTTTAACCACTGTTGGAGCTACTACTGTGAATATATTCCTACTTACGTATTTGAAAGAAGTTCTGCACTGGAAATTTCAAATTAAACAGTTTTACGTCACGTGTTCTCAGAAGTCCGATCCCCGACATTTTTTTCTTTTGGTAAATGTTTAAAAGTTCGAAGTTTAAGAACCAATTTATAAATTAATTACAATTATTGCACGATGCCTCTGGAATTTATTTTAAGCGAGAAGATGAAGAGTAAATTCAGTGATGATAATGGTCATTTATTTATAAAAGACAAAGAAAATAAAGAAAAGATTTTTTGGGAATGTGATCAGTTTGAAAAAATGCATTGCCATGCGCGTACAGCTGGAGACATTATCAAACGAATTAACCAACATAATCATGCGGATAACATGGCACGGGTTGAAGCTACTTAATGAGATTAAAGATCGAGCCCGTACAACTAACGATGGGATTCATCGAATTATCACGGAAGCATACACAAAAATATCTCCTGCCGTCATCGGCCAAATGCCAAGCAATGCCTCTGTAAAGAAGTCTATTCGAAGAACCCAAAATCAAGCAGGACAGGTGCCACCAAATCCAAATTCGTTAAGTGATTTAATTATTCCTCCAATATATAAAATCACCAATGGAAATGAAGAGATCCTTTTGCATCAACGATGGCCGCAACAGATTGCTGATATTTTCTACTAAACGAAATCTGTAGTTACTGTCGCAATCAACAACATGGTATGCAGATGGCACTTTTAAAACTACTCCACCTCTTTTTGAGCAGCTGTACACAATTCATGGCATTATAAACGATAACGTGATTCCTGCTGATTTCGAATTTGCAATAAAAATGCGCATGATAGGCAATTGCCTTTGTGCCATCTACAAATGTTGTAGGTACTTTTGAAGTGTTATGTGATCCTACTGAAGCTCAGTCTGTTCTGAATTACGTAGAAGATACCTGGATTGGCAAACCTGATCGTCGATCACTTCGTCGTCCACCTCGCTTTCCCCGTGCCTTTTGGAATTGTTACCATGCTGCTCTGGAAGGGTTACCAAAGACAAACAACTCATGCGAAGGGTGGCAGCGTGCGTTCAGCGAACTAATTGGTGCTTATCATCAGAACCTAACTGCTGATTGTTGGCAGAAATCTGACAATAATCAGCAGTTAGTAATAATATTTTTGGTTTACAGATCAAGTGTTGATCAATTTTATTAAGTTAACCAACTAGTTTCGCTAAACTTTAACTGTTGGCGTCTTCAGGGCACTTACATATAGGCTGAAACAATCTCACAATTATGTGTAACTATAAAAGTGACAAGAACAACTGTAAAAAACTGACTAGAATAATTACAAATAAAATAGTATCGAACGTGCGTGAAACACGTATCGCGTGAACAAGATTAGCTAGCTGTTGCTCAAGAACTTTCTGTAGTTTGTATTAAAGTTCATTTCTTTTGTTTTTAAAGGTTTGATTAGGATTTTCCATATCTCTGGGAGTATTAAGCCTTGATTTCTGTTAAGGTTGACAGTTAGAACGGGCAACTGTGGCTTCTTCTTTGAAAATTCTTGAATGGTAATCTTCCTCTAAGTAAAGGGAACAACTTTTGTCCCACTCGATGACATGGTTAGTTGTAGAGAAATGAGACGATAGGCCAGAAATGTCCTGTCTGTTGTTTTTGACATAGCCAATGTGCTCTTTTTGCTTGATTTCAAGGCTTCTCGAAGTCTGTCCGATGTAACTTGAGCCACACGAGCATGGAATATTATAAACTCCAGCATATTTATAGAAAGGGTGGTTGTCTTTTGGAGATCTTAGTAGTTTACGAATAGATTCTATTGGTTTAAATGTTACTCTTATTTTGTGTTGTTTGAGGAGGCTGGCGAGCTTGTAGGAGATGCCATTTACAAACGGAATTGTAATAGTTTTTATATATTGAAAAGGACTTTAATGACTAGTCTTCTTGGATAGCCGTTCAAGTACAGATTGTTGGAAATTAATGTTAACTCATCTTGAAGGGTCTCATTGTCTGCTGTGATGCGAATCGCTCTTTTCTTTAACATGTGTACAATGCTGAGTTTATGTGGGATGTGGTGAGAGGAGCTGAAATGTAGGTAGCGACCTGTATTGGTCGGTTTTCTGCACACCGATAGATTTATACTGCCATCAATTTTTTTTTTTTTTTAAATTAAGATGTCTAAAAACGGTAGTTCTTTTTCTCTTTCAAGTTCCAGAGTAAATTTAATAGAATGATGGAAGGAGTTGATCTTTTTGAGAAAGACATAAGTCATTTTTGTTGTTGTTCCACACGATGAAGATATCGTCCACATATCTGAACCAAATTTTAGGTTTGGGAATAATTTGGGATAAGTTTTATTTTCTAAGTCTTCCATAAAGAGGTCAGCACATGAAGGTAAGAGTGGGCTCCCCATCGCCAAGCCTGTTAATTGTTAGTAGATCTTATTTTTCCACGAAAAGTAGTTAGAATTTAGGCAGTGAGCAAACAACGAGGTTATATCTTGTGGGAACAAGGTACTTAAGATGTCAATGACTTCCACTACAGGAACGTTGGTAAAGAGAGAGGTGACATCTAGGCTGGCTAGAAGATCATTATCCGATATGTTGATGATTTTTAGCTTTTCCACAAAATGTTCGGAGTTTTTAATGTAACTCTCTGAGTTATGGATGTGTTGTTGTAAGAGTTTCGAGAGATGTTTTGACAATAAGTAGGTAGGAGAGTTTATTGCATCAACTAGTTGAAAATAATTGGTTAACTTACTAAAATGGATCAACACTTGATATGTAAACCAAAAATATTATTACTAATTCTCAGGATCAAGAAAATAAACCTTAATCAGCAGTTAGTTGGATATAACTATTCTCCCTAAATATTATTTAATATGGTGCCCTTTCTCCCTCACCATCCTATCCCAGTTTTGTAACAATTAATATTCAATCTACAGAGCCTGTAGTAAGAAAGAATATGAATAACTTTATACTTAAATGTTTTTAAAAAAAAAATTTTTTTTCACATATATCCGCGATGAATTTTCGTGCGATTAATTTTCCCCACGATTAAATTTCCAGCGATGAATAGTCTCCGCGATGATTTTTTCCTCGCGATGAATTTTCCTCCGTGATGAATTTTTCTCGCAATGAATAGTTTTCACGATGAATTTTCTCCGCGATGAATCGTCAGCGATGAACTGTCCGGACACGAACTCACACTAGTTTCCACACTTTTTTTTTTTTTTTTTATGTTGGGCCCATATACAGGAGGTTGGCTGGTCAATGTATGGTACGTTAGTAGCGTATATGGGTGATGGGTTGTGAAAGGAGAAACTTGTTTACATTTGAGTTGAACGCCTGTATACTGTATTCCTTGGGAAATACGCCAGGAGGAAGACTGCTCCACAGTACTGCAGTAGCAGTGATGAATGAGGAGGAGAAGAAACTTGTTCTGTGGGTTTCGAGGTGTACTGTAAAAGGATGTTGGGCTGCAGCTGTACATGTTCCAATGGGCTTGGTACAGGGTGGGGAATTATTGATGCTGTTTCAGATGAACCTTTCCCGTGAAAGTATTTATAGAATATACAGATCGCAGAGACCAACGTCTATGTGAAAGTGGGGGGAAGCGAGTTGGTGAGGGATGGGTCATTTATTAGTCTAAATGCTCTCCTCTGTGTTGAGTCAAGCATTTTGAGGGAGTTTTTTGAGCTCCACTCCAGATGTGAGAGCAGTATTCGAGAGCTGGGCGGATTTGTGACTTGTATAGTGTTAACAGCTGTTTCGAGGTGAAGTAGCGTCTTAAGAGGAAGCCTAGTTTTTTGGAAGCTGAGGATGCAATGGTTGCGATGTGTTTATGCCAGGAGAGGCATGATGTCAGGGTAATTCCGAGAAGAGAAATTTCGTCTTGTCTGTGAATTTGAGTGTCATCGAAAACAATGCTGGGGGGGGAAATGGTTCTTTTTTGTGAGAAATAAGACAGAACTGGGTTTTACTAGCGTTGTACTTGACGAGGTTGTCTGAGCCCCATCGGAAGATGGTTTGAAAGTCGGAATTAAGTGCAGTGGTGATGGATGTTCTGTGGGTTGAGTTCAGTTGTGTAGGGTTTGTCAAATGAAAGGGAGGAATGTAGTGTGCTGTCATCTGCAAAACTGGGTTAGAGGTCAACTGAATTGATATATAGAAGGAAGAGGGTCGGTGAGAGAACTGAGCCTTGATGGACCCCGGCATTAGTTGGATGGTGAGAGGATAGGGAATCGTCTACCATGACACATAGTGTGCGTCCAGACAGGAAGCTGGCAATCCATCTGCAGAAGTCCTGAAGCAGTCCATATGATGGGAGTTTGCTTAGTAAGCCTTTGTGCAAGACTCGGTCAAAGTCTTTGGAGATATCAAGTGCAGCTACTTGGGATTCGCCGAATTTCTCCATAGCGCTTGTCCAGTGATGGGTGATGTATGAGAGTAGATCTCCTGTTGAACGGCTTTGGCGGAATCCGTACTGGTGGTCGCTTAATAGCCGGGTACCTTCAAGGTAGATTAGGATTTGACAGTTGATGATTTTCTCCATTACTTTAGATAGGACTGAAGTGAGCGAGATAGGGCGGTAGTTAGATGGCAGTGATTTGTCACCCTTTTTAGGAATGGGTTGAATATAGGCCAGTTTCCAGGTTTTATATATACCAGTGGAGTAAGAGAGTGTGTACAGGTGACATAGGATAGGAGTTTGTTCAGATGCACAGACCTTCAGAATAATTGGAGGAATTCCGTCTGGGCCAGGAGACTTTTTAGTGTCTAATTTAGACAGCAGGTTTGTGATGTCTTTTTGGCAAAAGGATATAGGGGACATTGTATGTTGGGCAGTTGGAATGACTGGAGGACATTTGTCATTGTCAGTTATGTGTGCATTGGAGGCAAAGTGTGATGCCAGGAGGTTAGCCTTTTCTATGGGTGATGTTGGAAATGAGCCATCTGGATATGATAAAGGTGGGAATAGTGTAGGGCAAAAGTTACGGCCAATTACCTTGGCAAGGGACCAAAAGGCGGCTTCCGTTTGGACAGGCTGCAAGCTTCCTGCTTTTTGCCAGTTCAAAATCTGTTTTGGAAGTATTGATAGTTTTCTTGCATTTGTTTCGGGCTTCAGTGTAGGCATTGAATGAGGATGGGGTTCTTGATTTGAGCTTGTTGTGGTACCTGATTTTTCATTTGTACTGCCTTGGAACATTCTTTGGAGAACCAGAGTTTAGTTAGTGGATGGCAGGTCTGAGTAGTGTGGGGAATGTATGCTTTCATGCCAGTGAGGATCACTTTGGTGATGCGTTCGGTGCATATGTCTGGACTGGAAGACCGGAAACAATAGTCTACCCATGGAAATGAAGCATAGTTGTTTCGGAGACTGTCCGATTTAGCACTAGTATAATGCCAAACTACTCTTGTGTGGGAGTAACTGTGTAGGTATTATTGCATGGGGGAGGAGATAAGCACTAAGTTGTGTTCAGAATTACCCAGGGGTCTTACTACATTTACTGCATATTTGGAGGAGTCATTAGTAAGGAAGAGAGCTACGGTATTTGGGGAGTGGTTTGGGTTATCTGGTATTCTGGTCGGTTAGAACAATTTGCGTGAAGTCATTAGGACTACAAATGTTTCAGCATCTCCGCTTGCAGGGTCTGTATGACTGGAAGAGGAAAGCCAATTGGTGATGTGGACGTTGAAATCACCCAGGAGGATGATTTTTTTCGCTGTTTGGGGAGTGGGACTGGAGAAAATCAACTTTTAAGGAGAGGAAATGAAAGAGCTCTGAGTGATTGGTGGTGTTAGGAGAGCGATAGAGACAGCAGATGAATTTGACTGAGTGGGGGAGGGATGTATTCAGCCAAAGAAGGTCGAAGTTGGGCGATTCCAAGCTAGTTGTTCTCTGGCAGGGTATGTCAGAGCGAATATATGTACAGACGCCACCCTTGGGTCGAAAGGAGTTAAATAGTGTATAGTTAGGAAGGTTGAGATGAATGGGGGGAGGTGAGATTTGGGTTTCAGTTAAAAAAAGTAGGTGGGTTTTGTTGGACTGCAGGTTATAGTGGATGCTGTTGAGGTTAGAGTTGAGGCCACGGATGTTGGTGAAGTGGATATGCAAGGTTCTGTAGGGCATGGATTTGACCCTAAGGGTCCTGCACGTTTCCTATGCAGCGCCTGCATGCTGGTGTTCTTGGTGGCTGCTAGTGGCGTCCCTTGGTTTTTGTACTAGTTTGGATTGTCTATAGTCTATTGCCCAAATGCTGACTCCATTCTGGCGTTTTTCTTCTAGTTGTTTTGGGAGTTGGCGTCTTTGTTCTCTCCGGGCAAAGGTTAAATCAGGTCGAGCACATATGAACGACTGGGGGAAAGTGTACATTAGCTTGTTGATTATCGCTTTTATAAATTTAGTTGTGTTTATTGGTGAGTCGCAGGTCACTTTCACGAGACGTGGATAGTTCGTTCCGTCCTTTTTTTTTTTTTTTGTTTATGGGTCCGATATGATGGCATTTGACGATATGTCTGGAATCGAAATTGCATTCTCCTGCAAGTTTGCCGACGTCTTCTTTTAAGGATTTACGTCGGAAAGTTCAGGATAACGGCGTCGATTACACATGGAATGTAATTGCAACATTTGGATGGACCGAACTTCCCAATCCTGTCCACCCCATCCCCCTCCTCTGGTTATACTTGCTTGACCCTCTGACGGATTCACTTGGAGTACACCATTCTTTGGAGGAAGAGCTGAAATAAACTGTTCTTGAAGATTTTCGATGTCGGTTCGAAGACTATTGGATCGCATATGTTGTCTCACTCAGTGACGGCAAACGTTTATAGAGAATTATGAAGACAGTGTTTAAGAATGACTGAATACTCGCGAAATATGTACGTTTAATCGACATAAAAGCACTGTTAAATAAATCAGTATGAGTCCACCCCACTATCTGCTAATTGCTGAAGTGATTTAGAAAAAAAAGTTCATGTTTGATCTCTAAATCAGGATTAGCTAATCCTTAGTCATCATCCACGATACTAATGTAGTATATATTAGTTTCTTGCATTTAGGATGGTCCACCAAAAACCTCTCTAAAGATTTTTAACACTATCCAGAAGAGGACAGTTCTGCTAACAGACAACCCACTTTCTAATCTTTATCTCACAGACTGCCTGCTTCAATTCACACCTTTTTCACAACAGAGCAAAAGATAAAATTAGAAATTACATAATAACAAGCACCATATACTGAGCATAGATTCATAGTCAGATTCTAATCCCATTGAACATGCGCCTCTTTCATTTCATTGCGTGTATTCTCTAGAACGACCTTCCTACTAAATGACCACTACAACCTCCAGCTCTTCGTAGGTTTCTTGTATATAAAACTGTTATTATTATTATTATTATTATTATTATTATTATTATTATTATTATTGTTAAATATGTGCAGATAGTCCCTGATTCCTTAGGGGATCGTTACGATACTGATGTATCACAAATTATGCAAATTTGTGATACAATAAGGCTCCCGTATGTGCTATTTGTACAAATAGCACATACGGGCACTTATTGTAAAAACGACTTTAACCTGCTGCGACACAAAATCAACTTCGAAAACTTCTAAATATGCTGCAAGACATATTCTGCACCAGAATTTTTCTAAAGATAATTATCAGATAAGTACTAAATACGTTTTTTTTTTATTCCTTTTATTTTCTATAATTTCCATTTTCATCTCTAAATCAATTCTTGTGAGTTTCCATTTTCCATTCACTAAAAATTATGAAAACGCATGCGTACAAATATACACAATACATCCATGTTCAATAATAAGGTAAACGCACGCATGCGCCGTCCTATTTGCAAATTACCGCTGTTAGATGGCGTTTGCGAGTTGCAGTAAGTAGAGTGTTTAAGATGTCGAGTTTTTCATAGTCCTTTCAGAAAAATTTGTGTATGTTCGAATTATTTAAGTCGGGGACTGCTTGTGAGAATTTTTACCAGATTCAGCGGTCTCTGGTAATAACTGGGGACGGCAAAATTGGCCTAAACTGTACGAAAAATAAATCATAAAAGAGACATTTACTCCTTTGTTGCACCCAAACCTCAGGAAGTCGTTAGTTAAATTTTTACATAATAAAACTTCATTGTACTGAATATTTTTTAAAAATCATAATCATTTAAAATAATGTAGCATTATTTTGCGTTTATTATCGCACTGTCAGTGTTAATATCAGACGACGTGGCAATAGGAGAACACCTGTCTTCATTTATTTCTGATTCCTGTTGGCCGTGAGTTGACCTTGACCTTAGGGTAAACCTCATTTAACCGATGAGACCAAACGATCATAATGAGATAATTGGTTAAGAGTTAGCCAATTACAGAAATAGAATCAAAATGCATAAATACAGTTGCGCAGTGATTGTTAATTATACTTTTTTGATACAGTAATTAGGATTTGGCTTTTCAAATAATTTTAACATTCCAATATGTTCGATAAAAGATGTTAAACTGATTTAACATCTTCCTTTTCAAAAGTAAGATGGAATCCCTCTTTAAGTGATGCCGAAAGACTGGAAATCGTAATGAAAGGTCCGCCGGCGAGACCAAAAAATCCGTAAAATTATTGATTTTTCAAATAAACTAACTTTTAATAATTGCCACTTTGTTGTAAGTTAATTAAAATCTATAGCAGGTGCATTTACTCTGCGTTTGACGAGTATACTACTCGTCTTCACTTGATTACCCATTGAAAAAAAAATAAAACTCGATATTTAGAATATCTCAAAATATCTTTTTTTTTTTTTTTTTTTAGTTTGTTTTTTTTTTTTGGCTGGCCACGTTGGCCGAGTGGTTAGCGTATCCGCTGTCCAGCCAAAAGGCTGCGGGTTCGAATCCCACCGTGGGCATGGATGTTTGTGATTGTCTGTGGAAATACTAGTGGTGGTGGGCAGTAGATGGTGTTGGTTTAGTTGGGGGTTCGTTGTAGTTGGTGGATTGAGTGGTGGACACAGAGTTCTAGAGTAAGTGCCCTCCTTCGATGAGTCTTTGGACTCCCTGGAGGTGTTACGTAATAATAATAATAATGCAGATGTACATTTTCAGAGCAAAATTCCACATAAAGGGTTAATTGTCTCTCTCTTTCTGTAAAAAATATAGTTTATGATCATTTTTTATTAACTCATGAATTTTCATTAACTAATGCTATTTAGGATTATGATCAGACATGTTGAAGACTAGCTTAACATCGTGGCTTTTAAGACGTCATTAAGAATTTTTTAGAGAGAAGGGGCGACAAAATATGCTATTGCACGGGGCGATTAAATTCCTAGGGCCTGCTCTGGCCACAACTTCATTAATTTCACCATCTCTCTGTAACACTGAACCTAAATACCTAAACTTTTCTTTCCCCTCCAAAATATAGTTTTCGATCCTTACTAAGGTATTCTCTTCATCATTTCTTCCTCCACTAAAACAGCACTCCATATATTCTGGTTTTTGTCCTACTCAGTCTTAATCTGTTACATTCCAAGGCCTTCCTCCCCTCCTCCAATCTTGAATTAACCTCTCTCTCCTCTCTCTCTTGTATGCTCAATCAAAACTACAAGTACATCGTCTTCAAACATCATACACCATGACGCCTCTCTCTGCAACAATTCAGTAAGATCATCTAATATCATGGAAACAAATATGGACTAAGGGCAGAGCCCTGGTGTAGCTCAACTCTCACTGGGAAATATTCACTGTCACCACAAGACCTTCTTACAAATGCTACCGCTTCATTGTACATATCTTGAATGATGCAGATATAGTTAAATGGGACTGGTTTTCTTTGGACTGCTCTCCAGAGCACTTCTCTTGGAACTCTATTGTATGCTTTCTCAAGATCTATGAATATCATGTGCAAGTCGATTCTTCTTTCTGTATAATTCTCCATTAGTTGTCGTATGCCACAAATTGGTTCTGTTGTTAACTTTCCGGGCATAAAGCCAAACTGATCTTCTGACACTGAAGTTTCCATCCCAATTCGTTTCTCTATGACTTTCTCCCAAACCTTCATCGTGTGACTCATGAGCTTGATACCTTTGTGGTTTATACAATCTTGAATATCTCCTTTATTTTTATAAATTGGTATCAAATAGCTTTGTCACCAAGAATCTGACATCTTTCCTTTTTTCAATTATTAAAAAGTTTAACCAACCAATCAAGTCCTGTCTTTCCCATTATCTTTAAAATTTCTGCTGGGACTCCATCTGGCCCTAAAGATTTATGACGTTTCATTTTCTTTAAGGCTGCCTCTACTTCAAGTGCTGACTTTGTTAATTACTCCCATATTAGGTATTTCCTGTTTCACGTCTTCTTTCGGAAACCCTTCATTCAACAATCCATTAAAATACCTTCTCCACCTACTCCTTATGTCATATTTCCCATGTTATGTCATATACTGTATATATGTTAAAGATACCAAGAAATTTTATACTTGGTTTTACGTGCGTTGAGGCTTAAGTGCTGTGAAGAAGACCAAATTTTATATTGATACTTTTGAAGGCATGGAGAGATGATTTCCGCGAAAAAAAAAAAAAAGTACCAAAAGTCGCCGATAGGGGAAATTTTGCCGCTGGGGTAGCCGAAAACAAGCGGATAATTACATTAAAGGCAGATAAAATGAAATAATAACATTTCGACAGTGTAAGCGACAGCAGCGTCACTCATTCCAGCTGGATATGTGGCGCGTTACAATGATAATAAGAATTATAATAAAACTAAAACAACAACTTGCGAGAGACACAGAAATTAATGTAGTGATTGAACTCACAGGAAATAATGTTTTATTCATCAGAATTAGGGTCCCCTGGACTACATACACGATTTTCTATGTGCGAACCTTTCTTGTGTACAACAAATTGCATCCGGTATGCGACTTAGTCTACAGCTGAGCGTAAGAAGTCGGATTGGATGTTCGTCACAGCCCGTTTTATGTTCTCTTTCAAGACATGCAAGTTGGGAACAACATACACAACGGATTTCAAA